>NC_091287.1:234875956-235175956 GCF_032444005.1 Ranitomeya imitator | reverse complement strand
AATAGCAACTAAACCGGAAAAATACAAAAAAAAACAGGCCGTACGTACAGTCACCAAAAAAGGTAAACCATAACACCTAACACAAAAAAAGCAAATCCCCAATTAGCATAGAAAATACATAATAGTGTACATATCTAAATGTATGTGTTAGGACTGGCGGAACGCACCAAGACAGATGGTATAGATGCGTTCGCAGTCCGGGGTCCACCGTGCAGGTGAAAACCTGCTGCTAGCAATTAGCAGACTATATGGCGGTACACTAAAGTATACACGCGTGGGTTAACCTCACCCAGCGTGAAAGAAGCAATCCTGTTAAGGCACAGGACCGCGGTACCGCACCTAAAGCGCGAGCAAGTAGTCAGCGAACTCAACCCCAACTAGGATTGAAGTCCGATTAGACCCTTGCTGGCACAACACCGCAACTGGGTGTGTAAGGAAACTGAAGAGCAATATTAAGGCACAAGAGTGCATGCAGTGCCGCACTGACGAACGCCACTAACCACCCAAGCTTGGGTAAGGAAAGCACAGAGGAAGTGCACGGCACCGTACTGGCGGTCACAGCAACTGGACGCTATAATGTGTGACTAGTGCTGTAGGATAAGTCGGGCGCTAGGTAGCAGCCATACACCTTCCGCGAACAGTCATTCAATAGGGTAGGGGTATCCAAGGACGACTTGCACTCACAACATACACACATTAGCGATTGAAAGACAATACTAGCGCATGGCCGTGCGGTCATGCGCAGTTTATATAGCAGCACAGGAAGTGGCCACAGCACCTTTGCCCTTCCAAGACCTGCCAAGAGGACCAATGGAATGTGCTGCAGAGCCTGAGCACATGACCCTCGATCTCCAACGGGAGATCTTACCCTGGGCATGCTCAGTACGTGCAGACAAGGACTTAGTCCCAGAGAAGTCCGCTCGCTGCTGACCAGCACTGACTTTAATGGCAGAGACTGGAGAAGCAGCAGTAACTCTCAGAACAGAGTGAGAATGAGCAAGACGCTGGGACCGATGTCTTTGCTGAGCAGACTCCACTGCCGCTGGACAAGAATGGGAGACCGCCGCGGAGGTGGCTCGAGATTCTCCCTGTGCAGAAGCGGGAACTCGACCCCTAACAGTATGCATCTCAGTATACATGTCTCAGTATGTTCATCTCGACGCGTTTCCCCGAGGTCGGTTCATCAGGAGACATACTAGAAAAATCTCACTTATCTGAGTGACGGGTAGAGGATAAATCACTCAAGGAGGTGTGCGGTGGAACAGCGGGGAACAATGTCCATCCCTGTCCACAGGTTCCAATCAGCCTTGCATATAGCGATTTCGCCGTCCTTTAAATACACCAAAACTCACCCCCTCATGGTGTTAATCAGCGCTTAATGACCCACGCTGAATACATAACTTCGGGGTCATACCGCTAACAGGTAACTCCTCACTACGCAAGTGCATGGCGCACTAAGTCAGCGCTATACCTGAAACGCAAATGCGTCTCAACCCGCGCATGCCCCGTTTCGTCTTCCGGGGTAAGAAATGTGCGCCCAAACTCCAAGCGCAAATACAACTCAAATTACGCATGCCACGTTCGTCTTAGAAGTTCTTGATGAATGACGTAACAGGCCAAATTCATCATCTATCCGCGCCCACAGACTAACGCTCATGGAACGCAAATGCGTTACACATCACGCATGCGCTCCGGCGCTATATAGTGGTACAATTATACGATTTCATTAAACTGCTTAAACCATGCTAAACAAGCGCCGCCTACCACGCCAGCGTAATGGAGATAATAAGGCAGATAACACTGTTAATACTGAATGAGTTAACCCTTTATGAAAAATACTGAAAAACAGACCATAAAGATAAATCCCCACCATTTTCTAGACCGTGTTTAAACTAAATAAATAAATAAATAATAACCACATATAATGATAATGACCAACCCCTCTTTTGGGACAATGGGTCAAGGGACCAAAAAATCCATCAGGGAATCAAAATAAGGAGATGGTACAGGACAATTCTCACACAAAGCAGCCAAATTGTAGTTGGTCATTCAAGCCTTGAGGTTTCATGCTCTTCATTCGGAATATCCATTTTGCCTCTTTTTGCAAAATTAAACGGTCCCAATCTCCTCCTCTAACTGGTGGTGTAACAACCTCCATCACTGAAAAACTACAGCACTTCAAATCACCTCCATGTGTCCCCCTAATATGATTAGAAATAGGGGTATCACGTCCATTCAAAATGTCTCCTATGTGTTCGCCTACCCTCCTGCGCAGCTCCCGTTTAGTTTTCCCCACATAATCCATGGGGCAGCTGCACTGGAAAAGATAGACTACACCTACAGTTTTGCAATTAGCAAATTGCCTCATGTCATATACCTTTCCCGTAGAGGAACTCACAAAAGTGCAACTCCTCGAGACATATTTGCAAAATTTGCATTTTCCACACTTGAAGGTGCCATTCTGTCTCTTTTCCAACCAAGTAGGAGACTTCTTTTGGGGGAAGAAGGCACTATGGACCAATTGATCTCGAATTGATCTCCCACTTCTATATGTAATAGAGGGGACATCAGGGATAATATCCCGTAGAGCAGGGTCCATTCTCAAAATTCCCCAGTGTTTCTGGATCACTTCCCTTACCTTATACGATTGATTGTCATAGGTACCTATAATTCTAAGATCATTACCCCCTTCCTCCCTAGCCTTTTTAACAAGCAAAGGGGCTCTCTCCTCAGTCCTGGAGTTTTTAAAGGCCTCATTTAGGACTCCCAACGAGTATCCTCTATCCACAAATTTGTCTCTCAAGTCCCCCACTTGTCGGTAAAAGCTCGAATCAGTTGAACAGTTCCTTCTCATACGCAGATATTGCCCCCTCGGTATACCCCTCCTCAAGGCTGCAGGATGATGACTCTCCCAACGTAACAAGTTATTGGTAGCTGTGGGTTTATAATACGTCTCAGTAACAATCCATCCTGTACTGCCTCTAGAGACTTTTAAATCAAGAAAATTTATAGAGTCCCATTGGAACTCATAAGTAAGCCTAAGACCAATTGTGTTTGTATTAAGTACATCCACGAATTTAGAGAACGACGACGCATCCCCCGACCAGAGTATAAGCACATCATCTATGTACCTACCCCAAAATAATATTTGGGGTTTCCACCAGAACGCGTCATCGTCACCAAAAACTGATAGGTCCTCCCACCAGCCCAGGAACAGATTAGCGTACGTGGGAGCACAAGGGCTCCCCATAGCCGTACCCCCGTAGCTGTTCAACTGATTCGAGCTTTTACCGACAAGTGGGGGACTTGAGAGACAAATTTGTGGATAGAGGATACCCGTTGGGAGTCCTAAATGAGGCCTTTAAAAACTCCAGGACTGAGGAGAGAGCCCCTTTGCTTGTTAAAAAGGCTAGGGAGGAAGGGGGTAATGATCTTAGAATTATAGGTACCTATGACAATCAATCGTATAAGGTAAGGGAAGTGATCCAGAAACACTGGGGAATTTTGAGAATGGACCCTGCTCTACGGGATATTATCCCTGATGTCCCCTCTATTACATATAGAAGGGGGAGATCAATTCGAGATCAATTGGTCCATAGTGCCTTCTTCCCCCAAAAGAAGTCTCCTACTTGGTTGGAAAAGAGACAGAATGGCACCTTCAAGTGTGGAAAATGCAAATTTTGTAAATATGTCTCGAGGAGTTGCACTTTTGTGAGCTCCTCTACGGGAAAGGTATATGACATGAGGCAATTTGCTAATTGCAAAACTGTAGGTGTAGTCTATCTTTTCCAGTGCAGCTGCCCCATGGATTATGTGGGGAAAACTAAACGGGAGCTGCGCAGGAGGGTAGGCGAACACATAGGAGACATTTTGAATGGACGTGATACCCCTATTTCTAATCATATTAGGGGGACACATGGAGGTGATTTGAAGTGCTGTAGTTTTTCAGTGATGGAGGTTGTTACACCACCAGTTAGAGGAGGAGATTGGGACCGTTTAATTTTGCAAAAAGAGGCAAAATGGATATTCCGAATGAAGAGCATGAAACCTCAAGGCTTGAATGACCAACTACAATTTGGCTGCTTTGTGTGAGAATTGTCCTGTACCATCTCCTTATTTTGATTCCCTGATGGATTTTTTGGTCCCTTGACCCATTGTCCCAAAAGAGGGGTTGGTCATTATCATTATATGTGGTTATTATTTATTTATTTATTTATTTATTTATTTATTTAGTTTAAACACGGTCTAGAAAATGGTGGGGATTTATCTTTATGGTCTGTTTTTCAGTATTTTTCATAAAGGGTTAACTCATTCAGTATTAACAGTGTTATCTGCCTTATTATCTCCATTACGCTGGCATGGTAGGCGGCGCTTGTTTAGCATGGTTTAAGCAGTTTAATGAAATCGTATAATTGTACCACTATATAGCGCCGGAGCGCATGCGTGATGTGTAACGCATTTGCGTTCTATGAGCGTTAGTCTGTGGGCGCGGATAGATGATGAATTTGGCCTGTTACGTCATTCATCAAGAACTTCTAAGACGAACGTGGCATGCGTAATTTGAGTTGTATTTGCGCTTGGAGTTTGGGCGCACATTTCTTACCCCGGAAGACGAAACGGGGCATGCGCGGGTTGAGACGCATTTGCGTTTCAGGTATAGAGCTGACTTAGTGCGCCATGCACTTGCGTAGTGAGGAGTTACCTGTTAGCGGTATGACCCGGAAGTTATGTATTCAGCGTGGGTCATTAAGCGCTGATTAACACCATGAGGGGGTGAGTTTTGGTGTATTTAAAGGACGGCAAAATCGCTATATGCAAGGCTGATTGGAACCTGTGGACAGGGATGGACATTGTTCCCCGCTGTTCCACCGCACACCTCCTTGAGTGATTTATCCTCTACCCGTCACTCAGATAAGTGAGATTTTTCTAGTATGTCTCCTGATGAACCGACCTCGGGGAAACGCGTCGAGATGAACATACTGAGATATGTATACTGAGATGCATACATTTAGATATGTACACTTTTATGTATTTTCTATGCTAATTGGGGATTTGCTTTTTTTGTGTTAGGTGTTATGGTTTACCTTTTTTGGTGACTGTACGTACGGCCTGTTTTTTTTTTTTTTTTGTATTTTTCCGGTTTAGTTGCTATTTGGCGTTGTTAGGGCGCATTAGGGCCAGACGACGGGAGCGGGGGCGCCATTTGCGCAGGTTTATAGGGTGCCAACCCCCGCAGACAGGCAGTATGTATCTAGGTACAGTCTAATCCCACGAGAAGGCGATAGGCCATATGGGGATATGTGCTATTGTATACTGAGTGTGCGCTATTACTGACCTATTATAGCTCAAGAGCACTTTATATATTCTCTCTTGCTGCTCCAATTGCATAGCTCATTGGTTTATTTCATTTTGTTCGTTTGTCTGTTTGTATGATCTGCTGTGTGTCTATTTTCCTCACTTGAGGGTTTTCTAGGGTGAGTCAGGGTAAGCCTACGTTGAGCGGGAGCGCCATTGCGCAGGATTTATAGGGTGCCAACCTCCACAGCAAGGTAGGGTATAGACAGTGATACATTAGGATTTGAGTGCACCTTGTATCTTTTTGTCAGCCTAACAGTAGACATTTTTAGGTCGTGAATGTTGTCATTTTTATCAGTATTTATAGTAAAAGTTATGTTTTATTGTGTATTGTAATTATCTGTTTTTTTAGTGCTTTAGTCGGTGAATTACGTTTGTTCTTTGTGGGCACTTGCATTTATATAGTTTTTTCTGTGATATTAAGTAAGCTGATAACCCATATATGAGGGAGAATCACTGTTTGGGCGCATGACAGGGCTCGGAAAGGAAGGAGCGCCATTTGACTTGTTGAATGAAAAATTGGCTCCAATCTTTAGCGGACAACATGTCACGTTTGGAGAGCCTCTGTGTGCCTAAATATTGGAGCTCCCCCATATGTGACCCCATTTTGGAAACTAGACTCCCAAGGAACTTATCTAGATGCATAGTGAGCACTTTGAACCCCCAGGTGTGTCACAAATTGATCCGTAAAAAAGAAAAAGTACTTTATTTTCACAAAAAATTTCTTTTAGCCTCAATTTTTTCATTTTCACATGTGCTACAAGATAAAATAGATCCTACAATTTGATGGACAATTTGTTCTGAGTACGCCGATACCCCATATGTGGGTGTAAACCACTGTTTGGGCACACGGCAAAGCTCGGAAGGGAATGAGCGCCATTTGACTTTTTGAATGAAAAATTAGCTCCAATCGTTAGCGGACACCATGTCGCGTTTGAAGAGCCCCTGTGTGCCTAAACATTGGAGCTCCACCACAAGTGGCCCCATTATGGAAATGAAAGCCCCCAAGGAACTTATTTAGATGCATAGTGAGCACTTTGAACCTCCAGGTGCTTCACAAATTGATCCATAAAAATGAAAAAGTACTTTTTTTCACAAAAAATTTATTTTAGCCTCAATTTTTTCAATTTTACTTGAGCAACAGGATAAAATGGATCCTAACATTTGTTGGGCAATTTCTCCTGAGTACAACAATACCTCACATGTGGGGGTAGACCACTTTTTGGGCACACATTAGGGCTCGGAAGGTAAGTAGTGACGTTTTGGAATGGAGACTTTGATGGAATGGTCTGCAGGTGTCATGTTATGTTTGCACAGCCCCTGATGCGCCTAAACAGAAGAAACCCCCCACAAGTGACCCCATTTTGGAAATTAGTCCCCAAGGAACTTATCTAGATGTGTGGTGAGCACTTTGAACCCCCAAGTGCTTCACAGAAGTTTACAACGCAGAGCCGTGAAAATAAAAAAAAATCATTTTTTCCCCACAAAAGTAACTTTTTAGCCCCCATTTTGTTATTTTCCCAAAGGTAACAGGAGAAATTAGACCCCTAAAGTTGTTGTGCAATTTTTCCTGAGTACACTTATGCCTCACATGTTTGGGTAAACCACTGTTTGGGTGCACGTTGGGGCTCTGAAGGGAGGGAGCACCATTTGACTTTTTGAATGCAAGATTGGCTGGAATCAATGGTGGCGAAATGCTGCATTTGGAGACCCCTGATGTGCCTAAACAGTGGAAACCCCTCAATTCTAACTCCAACACTAACCCCAACACACCCCTACCCAAATCCCAATTCTAGCCATAACCCTATCCCTAACACACCCCTAACCCTAACCCCAACACAGGCCTAACCCTAATCTTAAACCTATTTCCAACCCTAACCCTAATTCCATCCCTAACTCTAATTCCAACCCTAACCCTAAGGCTATGTGCCCACGTTGCGGATTCATGTGAGGATTTTTCTGCACAGTTTTTGAAAAATCCGCAGGTAAAACGCAGTGCATTTTACCATGGATTTCCAGGCTTTTTGTGTGGATTTCACCTGGGAATCCTATGGAGGAACAGGTGTAAAACGCTGGGGAATCCGAACAAAAAATTGACATGCTGTATAAAATACAAGCAGTGTTTCCGCGCAGATTTTTCCGCACCATGGGCACAGCGGATTTGGTTTTCCCATAGGTTTACATGGTACTGTAAAAGTGATGGAAAACTGCTACGAATCTGCAGCAGCCAATCCACTGCGGATCCACAACCAAATCCGCACTGTGTGCACATAGCCTATTTCTAACCCTAACCCTGGTTCTAACCCTTACCCTAATTCTAACCCTAACCCTAATTCTAACCCTAGTTCTAACCCTAACCCTAGTTCTAACCCTAATTCTAACCCTAACCCTAATTCTAACCCTCGTTCTAACCCTAACCCTAGTTCTAACCCTAACCCTAGTTCTAACCCTAACCCTAGTTTTAACCCTAACCCTAGTTGTATCCATAACCCTAGTGGAAAAATAAAAGTAAAATAGTTTCTTCATTTTATTATTGTCCCTAACTATGGGGGTGATAAAGGGGGGGTTTATTTATAATTTTTTTAATTTTGATCACTGTGATAGGTTCTATCACAGCAATCAAAATGTACTTGGAATGAATCTGCTGGCCAGCAGATTCGGCAGGCGCACTGCGCATGCGCCCGCCATTTTGGAAGATGGCAGCGCCCATGGAGAAGACAGACGTACACAGGGAGGGACACCAGAGCTCAGTAAGTATGCGGGGGTGGGATCAGACCATGGGGGTGTGTGATCGGATGGTGGGGGGAGTGGATAGGAGGATGGAGGGGAGAGGGGAGGACAGTAGGGAACAGGACGGAGGACAGGGTGGTGGTTCGGTGGCAGTGGCAGGGGCAGATCATGGTCTCCAGCCATGGCTGATGATATTGCAGCATCGGCCATGGCTGGATTGTAATATTTCACCAATTTTCATTGGTGAAATATTACGATTGCTCTGATTGAAAGTGAAAGTGAAACGTCACTTTCAACAGTCAATCAGAGAGATCGTAGCCACGGGGGGGCAAAGCCACCCCCTCTGGGCTGAAGTACCACTCCACCTGTCCCTGCAGGTTGGGTGAAATTACAGTTAACCCTTTCATCCGACCTGCAGGAGCGCGATCATTCTGTGACGCAGCATATGCATCACAGGTCGGATTGGCATTGACTTTCATGATGCATACGCTGTGTCACAGGTCGGGAAGGGGTTAATAGTCAGTAAATGCTAATTATACAGCTGTGAGCTGATATTAATAGCTTGGGAAGCTCCATGGGTATTACCGCTTTCCTAGGCTACAAACATCAGTCTCCAGCCGATGGCTTTCCCTCTGCTGGTTAACAAAATTCCATGGGAGTTAACGCCATTTTTTTCAGAAAAATAATCTTTTATTAATTAAATACTTGTACAGTAAGCTGCACACACTGTACTTATTGTAGATCTCCCTGACATCTATTTCTCTATCTATTCTAATTATATTTACTGTATGTAATCCATCTCTTCTATCCTGCAGTGATTTTACAGTACACAACAGATGAATTGCTGGCTTTTCTTCTACTCTATCTATCTATCTATCTATCTATCTATCTATCTATCTATCTATCTATCTATCTATCTATCTATCTATCTATCCATCTATTTATCTTATATAAATACAAATATATGTGTGTGTCACTGACATCAATATATCTATGCATTCTCTGTGTATATATCTATTCTAACCTGTCAGTGTGATTTTACTGTACACCCTACATAAATTGCTGGCTTTTCAAAGGACACTGTTGCATAAAAATTGGGCAGCACTCGCATTGTCCGAGTACTGTGCGATTATTCTCTCGCACCCATAAGCTTGCATTGGCAAGTCTTGGCCGAGTCTCGAAAACAATTGCTGCATGCTGTGATTTTGCACACATGGGGAATACGGCTGGGAAAGGAAATGGAGATGTGAGCTGCCCCATAGATTAACACTGGTCCTAGTGCTATGCGATGTTTTCATAGCGTTTGCTAGTATTCTACGGTAACATAGTAACATAGTTATTAAGGTTGAAGGAAGACTTTAAGTCCATCTAGTTCAACCCATAGCCTAACCTAACATGCCCTATCATGTTGATCCAGAGGAAGGCAAAAAAAAACCCATGTGGCCAAGAGTAAACTCCACACTGGGGAAAAAAATTCCTTCCCGACTCCACATACGGCAATCAGACTAGTTCCCTGGATCAACACCCTAACAAGGAATCTAGTATATATACCCTGTAACATTATACTTTTCAAGAAAGGCATCTAGTCCCCTCTTAAATTTAAGTAATGAATCACTCATTACAACATCATACGGCAGAGAGTTCCATAGTCTCACTGCTCTTACAGTAAAGAATCCGCATCTGTTAATATGCTTAAACCTTCTTTCCTCCAGACATAGAGGATGCCCCCTTGTCCCTGTCTCAGGTCTATGATTAAAAAGATCATCAGAAAGATCATTTGTACTGTCCCTTCATGTATTTATACATTAAAATAAGATCACCCCTTAGCCTTCGTTTTTCCAAACTAAATAGCCCCAAGTGTAATAACTTATCTTGGTATTGCAGACCCCCCAGTCCTCTAATAACCTTGGTCGCTCTTCTCTGCACTCGCTGTAGTTCAGCTATGTTTTTGTTATACACCAGAGACCAGAACTGTACACAGTATTCTAAGTGTGGTCAAACTAGTGAATTGCATAGAGGTAAAATTATGCTCTCCTCATGAGCATCTATGCCTCTTTTAATGCATCCCATTATTTTATTTGCCTTTGTAGCAGCTGCCTGACACTGGCCACTAAATGTGAGTTTGTCATCCACCCATACACCCAGGTCTTTTTCATTGACGGTTTTGCCCAGAGTTTTAGAATTAAGCACATAGTTATTCATCTTGTTACTTCTACCCAAGTGCATGACTTTACTTTTAGCCCCATTAAAGCTCATTTGCCATTTATCAGCCCAAGCTTCTAGTTTACATAAATGATCCTGTAATATAAATTGTCCTCCTCTGTATTGATTACTCTGCAGAGTTTAGTGTCATCTGCAAATATTGAAATTTCACTCTGTATGCCCCCTACAAGATCATTAATAAATATGTTAAAAAGAAGAGGGCCCAATACTGACCCCTGTGGTACCCCACTGCTAACCGCGACTAAGTCCGAGTATGCTCCATTAATAACGACCCTTAACCCATTTACACATATTTTCCCCTATCCCCATTATTCTCATTTTATGTATCAACCTTTTGTGTGGCACCGTATCAAAAGCTTTTGAAAAGTCCATATACACTACGTCCACTGGGTTCCCTTGGTCCAGTTTGGAACTTACCTCTTCATAGAAATTGATCAGATTAGTCTGACAGGAACGGTCCCTAGTAAACCCATGTTGGTATTGGGTCATAAGGTTATTCCAGATACTCCAGCATAACATCCTTTAGAATGCCCTCCAGGATTTTACCTACAGTAGAGGTTAAGCTTACTGGCCTATAATTTGCGAGTTCTTTTTTTGTCCCCTTTTTGAATATTGGCACCACATTTGCTCTATGCCAGTCCTGTGGTACAGACCCTGTTATCATGGAGTCTTTAAAGATTAAAAATAATGGTCTATCAATGACTGTACGTAATTCCTGCAGTACTCGGGGGTGTATCCCATCCGGGCTCGGAGATTTGTCAATTTTAGTGATTTTTAGACGCCGACGTACTTCCTGCTGGGTTAAGCAGGTGACACTTAATGGGGAATTTTTGTTATCACTGATCATATTGTCTGGCATGGAATTTTCTTGTGTAAATACTGATGAAAAAAAATCATTTAGCATATTGGCTTTTTCCTCATCCACCATTTCACCCAGACTAGTTTTAAGGGGACCAACACTATCATTTTTTATATGCAAAAGAGGGTAGAAAGCAGCACAGCCCGATAAGGAATAACCATATGGAGTCACCGCAGGAACCACTGAGCCCAGCGTGTACAGCGAGGTGCTCACGTCTAAGGCACAGCAAACATCTAGATCAGAAATGAAGAGAGACGTGGCAACACTCACCGATCCTGTGAAGAGGGCTTTACCTTTTATTAAAGCAAACGTGAGACCATCTTCATGGCACGGGGGAGACAAAATAGAGGAGGTGAGCGGGGGAGGAGTCCTCTCCCCCGCTCACCTCCTCTATTTTGTCTCCCCGTGCCATGAAGATGGTCTCACGTTTGCTTTAATAAAAGGTAAAGCCCTCTTCACAGGATCGGTGAGTGTTGCCACGTCTCTCTTCATTTCTGAACTATAATTTTTTAGTTTCTTACTATTTACGTAGTTAAAGAATATTTTCGGATTATTTTTACTCTCTCTGGCAATGAGTCTCTCTGTCTCAATCTTAGCTGCCTTGATTTGCTTTTTACAGAATGTATTTCATTTTCTGTATTTATTTAATGCCTCATCACTACCTACTTCCTTTAATTCTCTAAATGCTTTCTCTTTGTCACTTATTGTGCCCCTTACAGCTCTATTTAGCCGTATTGGTTTCCTCCTATTTCTAGTATGTTTCCCATACGGTATATATTGTTCACAGGTCCTATCCAGGATGCTAATAAATGTCTCCCATTTTCTTAGTGTATTTCTATGTCTCAGGATGTCGTCCCAGTTAATTGCACTAAGATCATCTCTCATCCGTTGGAAATTTGCCCTCCTGAAGTTTAGTGTCCTTGTAGCCCCTCTAGTATACATCTTATTAAAGGATACATGAAAACTTATTATTTTGTGATCACTAGTCCGCATGTGACCCCAACCCTTATATTTGGTATGCGGTCTGGCCTGTTGGTTAATATTAGTTCTAGCAGTACCCCCCTTCTTGTTGGGTCTTGAACCAATTGTGAAAGGTAATTATCTCTGATAGTTGTCAAAAACTGATTACCTTTGCTGGAACTGCAGGTTTCTGATCCCCAATCTATTTCAGGGTAGTTGAAGTTCCCCATAATAATGACTTCTCCTTGAGTCGCAGCTTCATCTATTTGCTTTACGAGGATATTCTCCGTTGCTTCCATTATTTTTGGAGACTTATAACAAACCCCTATGAGTAATTAATTATTTTCCCCCCTCCCCTTATCTCCACCCACAGGAACTCTACATTTTCATTAGATTCAAATATTATTATCACGCAGGATTGGTTTTAAGGATGATTTTACACATAGACACACCCCACCCCCTCGCTTATCCGTTTGGTCATTTCTGAACAGACTATCACCCAGCAAGTTAACAGCCCAGTCATGGCTCTCATCCAGCCACGTTTCAGATATCCCCACCATGTCATAATTATGCTCCAACACCATTAATCCTAATTCGTCCATTTTGTTGGCAAGGCTTCTGGCATTAGTATACTGTACATACATTTTATGTATCTCTCTGCACCTCTATTCTTTCTTAAATTATCAATTGATCTAACCCCACCCCCATGCCGCCGCCACCCCAACTTCCTTATTTGTGCCCAGGTCTCTATCTTGCCCTCCTATACAATAAATATCCTCCTCCCCATTCCCTAGTTTAAACACTCTTCCAACCTTCTAGCCATTTTCTCCCCATCACAGCTGCACCTTCCCCATTGAGGTGTAGCCCGTCCCTAGCGTAGAGCCTGTAGCCAACTGAGAAGATGGCCCAGTTCTGCAGGAACCCAAACCCCTCCTTCCTACATCAATTCTTGAGCCACTTATTAACCTACCTAATCTCCCGTTGCCTCTCTGGCGTGGCACGTGGTACAGGCAGTATTTTGGAAAATACCACATTGGAGGTCCTTGCTTTCAGCTTGCAGCCTAATTCCCTGAAATTGTTTTTTAGGACCTTCCACCTACCTCTAACTTGGTCATTGGTGCCAATGTGCACCATGACCACTGGGTCCTCACCAGCCCCTCCAGGTAATCTGTCCACCTGATCAGCGATGTGTCGGACTCGAGCGCCAGGTAGGCAGCACACCATTCGACGATCCCTGTCTTTGTGACAGATTGCCCTATCTGTTCCCCTAATAATTGAGTCCCCTACTACCAGCACCTATCTGGCCTGCCCTGCTCTCCTATTTCCCTCCTTAATGTAGCAGTCACTCCTCCGGCATTCAGAGGACATGCCTTGCTGCAGTAGTGCTACCCATGTACTGGCACCCCCTCATCTGCCAACATAGCAAACTTATTGGGGTGTGCCAGATCAGGACTAGCCTCCCTGGCACTCTTCCCTCTACCAGGCCTTCTAACTGTCACCCAGCTTGCTACTTCACTGTTCACTCCATCCTACCATCCCCCACCTCATCTATCCCATCGAGCGTCTGCTCAGTGAGCAGAAGACTCCTTTCCATATTGTCTATGGATCTCAATGTTGCCAGCTGCACTTTTAGATTCAGAATCTGGGTTTCCAAATGCACAACGTGCTCACATCTTGCACAGCAGTATGCACCCTCAATCGGCTGCTCAAGGATTGCATACATGTGGCAAGATGTGTGATGCTGGCCTTAGACTGTGACTATAATCACATGTGAACAACCACATAATGTGCATAATTAACTTAGGAAACCCCTGTTGCTCTAGGCATTACTATAGACGTGATATAATTATCCTCAATATACATCGCATAATTTATATAATTTAACTCATTAGGTTGTTTGGTGTTTGTAAGCAAATCCAACACATTTCTCTCATTAATAATTTTTTGTGATAGTCATCTCACCTATTCTGACAAGCAACCTTTTCCAGCCCACAGCATAAACTACTGATACTTTTATTTTGTCTCTCTGTGAAGTGCTTGGTTGCCCCTGAATATGTATTGTTGCCATTTATGATATTATGCATGTGTTAAGAAACATGTTTATAAACTTCCTAAGGTGCAACCTACATATAATAAATTACATTCTGTGCGTTTAATGCAGTATGCAATATGTTCTGTATCACAATTCATATTGTTAAAAATTTTCTAATTTTTTAGGAATTTCTGCAGTTTTTTTATTTAGTAAATACAGATTTTAATTAAGTCTTTAACTGTAAAAATTGGTATAGTTTAAATTATGGTCACATGGTGCATTTTGCTACTTTTGCTCAAAATGGCTCTAACCTTAAGCTATCGGTCAGCCATATCAGCTGTCTTCCGCGACTCCTCCTTGCACGTTCGACATTTATATTTGGGATTTAAAATGATTGAATAAAACACATCTGAGGACAGTTGGATGCAATTAAAAATTGATGCATCGATCAGTTGTGATTGTCTTCATTCTTTTTGCAGTAAAAAGTAATAGAACAAAGCAAATTTTCTATTGAAATCAATAGTTTTTTGATGTGAATGAAGCAGATCCTCCAGGTGAAAAGACTTTTTAGTAGCAAATTTTTACTCCAGCTATTAATTGGTGGATTGGAAGATGAAAGCGTGGGAAGGCAGAAGGGGCCTCCGCAACGCTATGTCCATTAGCAGTTTTAGGACCGATTAACGTTAGTTTGTTGTTTAAATTAGACAATCCAGTTAAGGTAAAATATGTAGCAGTTATTTATTGGTTTTCAGAAAACTTTTTTATTTTGTATATTATATGTTCTTCAAAAATATTAATGGTCATTTTCCTTGCTTGTATTCAATGACAAAATCACCTGGTGACTCTAGGGAGAATGCCTTGCCATTTTAATGCACTACATTTTAAAATGCAGTCAGTAGTGTATCAGACTTGGTTTTCCTTATCCCCATAGGTCTCCTTAAATAAATCTCAAGAGTGGCCTTTTCCTCTTCATTACAGAGTGACCTTTTGCTCTTTATTATAGTAAACCATCTACACATTCACTTATGATTCCTACTGAAAGCGTATTTCAACCAATGTACAGTTGGAGATTCTTGCATTCAGTAAGTCTGAGAAGAATCAAAGAATGGCAATGCCTAGGTAAACTGTTATGTTTCTGTGAAAATAGTCTCTTAAAAAGGAAATGTCACACAAGAGTGTGAGAGGTAAACAGAGGTATATCTTTAGGGTAGCATGCTGGGACTGTGGAAACACTGTCTGCAAATGACTTTGAATCCCTGGTGTGATGAATCATGGAGTCGCAAATCCTTTTTAGCTAATTGCTATCAGCTTGTGAGATTTTTCCTTCCATGTTCAATATCAATTTTCAGGGCCATAGGAGATAGCACTTTTCCCCTGAGCCTGCTGGCAGATAAAGCCTGCAGTTCCACCACTTAAAGCTTTAAAAAGGAGATCTATCTTTTATGCGGGTCCTAGCAGTAAATGAGGGAAATGATGAGGTAACTACTACATCATGACTGAATCTGGCTTTGGCCAAATGGGGTCCCCTGGCACAAATATATTAGATGTCTCACAAGCTTCTAACTAGTTGTTAACCTAGCAGACTCATGTATGACATATTAAGTAAAACAATGGCTAGCACAGTTTGAAGTGATACTTTGAGAAACTTACAGGATGTTGAACAAATCACAGCCAGTAAAAAAGAACATTTTTTAAAGGAAATCTGTTGACAGGTTTTTGCTACCTAATCTGAGAGCAGCCTAATATAAAGGCAGAGGCCTCAATTCAAGCAGTGTATCACTTACTGGGCTGCTTAGTGTATTTTTTTTGTAAAATCTTTGTTTGATCAGCAGGAGATAATCTCTTAAGGACTACTTTGTCCAACCACGTCCCCCCATTGATTGTCAGCTTTCTGCCGATGCACAGTGTGTACAGAAATCTGCCAATCCGTGATGTGGGCTGAGATATACACAGCTCAGCCCTCACAGAACAACTGGTAGATCTGGAGCAGATATAACATGGCTTAATCAAAACTGCATCACGGTCAATGCCCCTATATTATGCTGTTCTAAAGTGGGCTACCAAAAATCTGGTGACAGGTTCCACTTAAGGTGGCAGTAGATACCATGATTTGTCAACCCCAAATGATCTAATGCATAGGAATGTTACTTTCTTGTATGTTTTCACTGTACATATCGTAGACTAAGATCATAGATAAATACACATTATTTAGCAATTTAACAATAATTTACCCAGAGGCCCATCCTAAGCATAGAGCTTTAGTGGACTATTTTCACATAGAAGTATTTATACCAGTATGACTGATTCCTTCATTTGCTTTAGTCCAAAAATGTTCTATCACTAATTATGCGTTTAGCGTAATGTTGTTTTCCAGCTATAAAGGTTGATGATATACAAAATAGACTTGTTATCAATTCCTTAACTTTAGGATACTACCACTGCGGTTATTACAATACTCTGAACAAAGGAACGGTAGTGCAGCTTTTTTTTGCAGGGATTATAACAAAATTCAATTTGATTGAATTGATCCTTATTGGAATTTCAATACGCTGCTGGAAGTAGGAGTAGTGGCAGAGTTGTGATCCCTGTAACATTGAACTCCGCTCCCTGTATGTACGGTTATTGTATTGTTTCCTTCTAGGCCATATTTAGGTTAGGGGATTAATTTGGGAGTGGCTCTTATATCTCATCCAGGACTCTAATCATAGCCACAAATATGAGGCTGTCGTTTATTTCCATTTCCGCTATGCTAAAATCTATAGAGATTGTGAAGACAGTTGGACCTGCAAATACCTTATATCCCAGAAGAGAGTCACACAAATCCATATAACCCTTCTTTGTTGGATATGTTCATCAAATAGCCATGAACGAGGGTTGGTTTCCAAGTCACCTAGATCCCAAACAGAAAAAAAAATGCAGGAAATTTGCTCCATGCCCTCTCCCTACTATATTGCAGCTAGTTGCTGTTATCACAATGTCACATTTCTACATATGCTAAGAAATGTGTCATCCATTTGTTAATGACGGTTTCCTTGTGTTATCATTTCTTACACATGTGTTAGTTGGCAGGTGCACAGTCGTGTGGCAGCTAGATTCTGCCAGGGTAAGCAAATACCCAATATTTGATTAACTAATATTCTTAAAAGTCTTTATAGAGGTATATATAGAGTTGGTACTTGTAGTCTGACATCTGAAGGTATCATTTTCATCTGGAAGGATCAATGTGGTTATTTGGTCACCTGTTCCGCTTGATCTTTCGGAAACACCTCTATGGAACTTATTTGAAAATGTATGCACTTTTGATTTATGGACTATAGATATGCTTTGTATATACATTAGTATAATGTGATACCTTATGAAATGCAATATTATTGATATCACTCTGGATATCATGATCTTCTCTCCATCTCCTAGAAGACCTTTAGTTCAAAGGTTTCAAATATTTCAATTTGATTGCTATTTACCTATAAAGATGAAGACTAAATGCAGAAATTCTCAATTTTCCATTTTTCATCCCTCCAATTCAGTTGTGTGGCATAATCACATCTTAAACAAATCACTCACTGAAGGTCATTCAAAGCCTTTGAGTGGGAGGGAAATAAAAGAAACCTTTCTTTCAGTCAAGTATAAAAAATAAACTATACATAGCTGGGTCATAAGTGTAAATCATATACAGCATTTACCAATATTTCTGTAGACTACATTTGTATGCATCTCTTTTAAGTCAGCAAAATATACAATATAATCATGATTTTCAGATTCCATATTATTTTTCATTTTTTTATTATTTATTCCTACGATTCAGTCATTTACCCTATTGCACTAGTAATTATCCAGCAGGAAAAATAGCCACGTTTAAAAAATTTATTTTTGCTATGCACCAACATCAAATATTTTCAAAGTCTACATCGCTATGTCTTAGTAATTGTAGTAATAATGTCGTGAATATTATGATAATTTTCAACTTTTTACCCATATTTGAAAAGACCTGTTCAACCGGAAGCAGATGTATATGTTTTACCGACAGTGAAGACAATGTTGCGATTTATCAGAGAAATTCTGTACAGAGAATTTGGAAGAGAAATATGGAATTACAATAACTAAATGACCTTTACAACCAGAAACAGTATTTCATATTAACCAATGGTTATCCAAATGATTTATCCAAACCTGACAATAAGCTTCTTAAAAAGCCCTTTCTTATTAATCTGACCCTGGTTTATTTTGTTACCTCATTTCACACTTGCCTACCTCCAAGCATACAAAACAGAAGAGAAATTCACTGGATATAAAAAAGGATATCTACGGCTTCATTCTTTTATATTTCAGAGATAGATCAGATGATTATTCTGTAAATGTAGCAATTTTATTGTGGGGCTCCAATGGAGCTTTACTTAAATACCTTTGAACTGCCATCCTGCAGCCACATGGACACAAATTAAATCCTGCGCTTCAGTCGAAACATCATTTCAATGAGGCAGTGTTAAACAAATAACCATAAAAGCTGGAAATGCGTAAAGCTTTAGTGGATTCAGCACAGCCTGGTCTCCTGGAATTAAATAAGGAAGGACTCAGTTCCTAAGCAGCGACACATAGTCCGTTTAACAGGCTTAACTCTGTGCTATTCAGTCCTGGTTTATGCATATTAAACATTCCATATACATTTCTTCGGATAAGAACAAAAGCCAGAAGTGCAATATAAATTGAACCTCTTTACCTTTCATATACTTTGAACAGTAAAGATTTGTCATTTATCAGCTGGTTTAGGTCATAATAAAAGCCAATCACTTCAAGCAATGCACTTTGTGGCATATTTGCAGGGGTAATTTAAGTGGGGGGAAATAAGAAGAATATACCTTTTCATATATATGAATGATGTCCACATTTATTAAAGTATCAGTGACATCATTCTTTGTTCATTGCCAGTTCATTAGGTTAAATGTATCACTTTGCAATAATTGTTATTGCATTAGGTTCACAGGTGATGTAATGAAGAATGCTATAGTGTAATGTATTTACACTGAAAAAAAGTACATTTAATTACTAATTTGATATTTTTATTGATAAATCTTCACTATTTAACAATTGATATGGTCTAAGAAAAGCAATAATATGTTTTTGATTGAAATACTACATTCATATAGGTTCAGATTTATCTTTAAAGTGGTTATTAGGGTTGAGCGAAACGGTTCGGCCAGATTCAAAAGTCGCCGACTTTTTACAAAGTCGGGTTTCATGAAACCCGACCCCTGTGTGGGGTCGGCCATGAGGTTGGCGATCTTGTGATCTGGAATCGGAATTCCGATACCGAGTTCCGATATGTTTAAGATATCGGGAATTGGTATCGGAATTCATATTTAAGTGTAAAATAAAGAATGAAAATAAAAAAATATTGATATACTCACCCTCGGACGCGCCCTGGTTCTCATCGGCAGCCTTCCTTCCTAAGAATGAGCGCCTGAATGGCCTTCGATGACGTCGCGGCTTGTGATTGGTCGCGTGAGCGTTCACATGGGCATCACGACCCCGACTTTTCTATAGGATCAGCCGATTTCACTCGACCTGACTTTTGAAAAAGTCGGGTTTCGTGAAACCCGACCCGATTCTATAAAAAGAAAAGTCGCTCAACCCTAGTGGTTGTCACCTGATTATATGCCAAATTTCAGCAAAGAGAAACCATAGTAGAGGATCTTCCCTTCAGGGATCTCCTCTATCAGTGACCCTGAACATGAGACGGAAGTAGGGTGGTGATTAACCCCTTCAAGACCCAGCCTATTTTGACCTTAAAGACCTTGCCGTTTTTTGCAATTCTGACCAGTGTCCCTTTATGAGGTAATAACTCAGGAACGCTTCAACGGATCCTAGCGGTTCTGAGATTGTTTTTTCGTGACATATTGGGCTTCATGTTAGTGGTAAATTTAGGTCAATAAATTCTGCATTTATCTGTGATAAACACGGAAATTTGGCGAAAATTTTGAAAATTTCGCAATTTTCACATTTTGAATTTTTATTCTGTTAAACCAGAGAGATATGTGACACAAAATAGTTAATAAATAACATTTCCCACATGTTTACTTTACATCAGCACAATTTTGGAAACAAAATTTTTTTTTGTTAGGAAGTTATAAGGGTTAAAATTCGACCAGCGATTTGTCATTTTTACAACGAAATTTACAAAACCATTTTTTTTAGGGACCACCTCACATTTGAAGTCAGTTTGAGGGGTCTATTTGGCTGAAAATACCGAAAAGTGACACCATTCTAAAAACTGCACCCCTCAAGGTACTCAAAACCACATTCAAGAAGTTTATTAACCCTTCAGGTGCTTCACAGCAGCAGAAGCAACATGGAAGGAAAAAATGAACGTTTAACTTTTTAGTCACAAAAATTATCTTTTAGCAACAATTTTTTTATTTTCCCAATGGTAAAAGGAGAAACTGAACCACGAAAGTTGTTGTCCAATTTGTCCTGAGTACGCTGATACCTCATATGTGGGGGTAAACCACTGTTTTGGCGCACGGCAGGGCTTGGAAGGGAAGGAGCGCCATTTGACTTTTTGAATCAAAAATTGGCTCCACTCTTTAGCGGACACCATGTCACGTTTGGAGAGCCCCCGTGTGCCTAAAAATTGGAGCTCCCCCACAAGTGACCCCATTTTGGAAACTAGACGCCCCAAGGAACTTATCTAGATGCATAGTGAGCACTTTGAACCCCCAGGTGCTTCACAAATTGATCCGTAAAAATGAAAAAGTACTTTTTTTTCACAAAAAAATTCTTTTAGCCTCAATTTTTTCATTTTCTCATGGGCAACAGGATAAAATGGATCCTAAAATGTGTTGGGCAATTTCTCCTGAGTACACCAATACCTCACATGTGGAGGTAAACCACTGTTTGGGCACATGGTAAGGCTCGGAAGGGAAGGAGCGCCATTTGACTTTTTGAATGAAAAATTATTTCCATCGTTAGCGGACACCATGTCGCGTTTGGATAGCTCCTGTGTGCCTAAACATTGGCGCTCCCCCACAAGTGACCCCATTTTGGAAACTAGACCCCCCAAGGAACTAATTTAGATGCCTAGTGAGCACTTTAAACCCTCAGGTGCTTCACAAATTGATCTGTAAAAATGAAAAAGTAATTTTTTTTCACAAAAAAATTCTTTTCGCCTCAATTTTTTCATTTTCACATGGGCAGTAGGATAAAATGGATCATAAAATTTGTTGGGCAATTTCTCCCGAGTACGCCGATACCTCATATGTGGGGGTAAACCACTGTTTGGGCACTCGGCAGGGCTCGGAAGAGAAGGCGCGCCATTTGACTTTTTGAATGGAAAATTAGCTCCAATTGTTAGCGGACACCATGTCGCGTTTGGAGAGCCCCTGTGTGCCTAAACATTGGAGCTCCCGCACAAGTGACCCCATTTTGGAAACTAGACCCCCCAGGGAACTTATCTAGATGCATATTGAGCACTTTAAACCCCCAGGTGCTTCACAGAAGTTTATAACGCAGAGCCATGAAAATAAAAAATAATTTTTCTTTCCTCAAAAATGATTTTTTAGCCTGGAATTTCCTATTTTGCCAAGGATAATAGGAGAAATTGGACCCCAAATATTGTTGTCCAGTTTGTCCTGAGTACGCTGATACCCCATATGTGGGGGTAAACCACTGTTTGGGCGCACGGCAGGGCTCGGAAGGGATGGCACGCCATTTGGCTTTTTAAATGGAAAATTAGCTCCAATCATTAGCGGACACCATGTCACGTTTGGAGAGCCCCTGTGTGCCTAAACATTGGAGATCCCCCAGAAATGACACCATTTTAGAAACTAGACCCCCAAAGGAACTAATCTAGATGTGTGGTGAGGACTTTGAACCCCCAAGTGCTTCACAGAAGTTTATAACGCAGAGCCATGAAAATAAAAAAAAAAATTATTTTCTCAAAAATGATCTTTTAGCCTGCAATTTTTTATTTTCCCAAGGGTAACAGGAGAAATTTGACCCCAAAAGTTGTTGTCCAGTTTCTCCTGAGTACGCTGATACCCCATATGTGGGGGTAAATCACTGTTTGGGCACATGCCGGGGCTCGGAAGTGAAGTAGTGACGTTTTGAAATGCAGACTTTGATGGAATGCTCTGTGGGCGTCACGTTGCGTTTGCAGAGCCCCTGATGTGGCTTAACAGTAGAAACCCCCCACAAGTGACCCCATTTTGGAAACTAGACCCCCAAAGGAACTTATCTAGATGTGTGGTGAGCACCTTGAACCCCCAAGTGCTTCATAGAAGTTTATAATGCAGAGCCGTGAAAATAATAAATACGTTTTCTTTCCTCAAAAATAATTATTTAGCCCAGAATTTTTTAATTTTCCCAAGGGTAACAGGAGAAATTTGACCCCAATATTTGTTGTCCAGTTTCTCCTGAGTACGGTGATACCCCATATGTGGGGGTAAACTACTGTTTGGGCACATGCCGGGGCTTGGAATTGAAGTAGTGACGTTTTGAAATGCAGACTTTGATGGAATGCTCTGCGGGCGTCACGTTGCGTTTGCAGAGCCCCTGATGTGCCTAAACAGTAGAAACCCCCCACAAGTGACCCCATTTTGGAAACTAGACCCTGAAAGGAACTTATCTAGATGTGTGGTGAGCACTTTGAACCCCCAAGTGCTTCATAGAAGTTTATAATGCAGAGCCGTGAAAATAATAAATACGTTTTCTTTCCTCAAAAATAATTATTTAGCCCAGAATTTTTTATTTTCCCAAGGGTTACAGGAGAAATTGGACCCCAAAAGTTGTTGTCCAGTTTCTCCTGAGTACGCTGATACCCCATATGTGGGGGTAAACCACTGTTTGGGCACACGTCGGGGTTCAGAAGGGAAGTAGTGACTTTTGAAATGCAGACTTTGATGGAATGGTCTGCGGGTGTCACGTTGCGTTTGCAGAGCCCCTGGTGTGCCTAAACAGTAGAAACCCCCCACAAGTGACCCCATTTTAGAAACTAGACCCCCCAAGGAACTTATCTAGATATGTGGTGAGCACTTTGAACCCCCAAGTGCTTCACAGACGTTTACAACGCAGAGCCGTGAAAATAAAAAATCATTTTTCTTTCCTCAAAAATTATGTTTTAGCAAGCATTTTTTTAGATTCACAAGGGTAACAGGAGAAATTGGACCCCAGTAATTGTTGCGCAGTTTGTCCTGAGTATGCTGGTACCCCATATGTGGGGGTAAACCACTGTTTGGGCACACGTCAGGGCTCGGAAGTGAGGGAGCACCATTTGACTTTTTGAATACGAGATTGGCTGGAATCAATGGTGGCGCCATGTTGCGTTTGGAGACCCCTGATGTGCCTAAACAGTGGTAACCCCTCAATTCTACCTCCAACACTAACCCCAACACACCCCTAACCCTAATCCCAACTGTAGCCATAATCCTAATCACAACCCTAACCCCAACACACCCCTAACCACAACACTAACCCCAACACACCCCTAACCCTAACCACAACCCTAATTCCAACCCTAACCCTAACCCTAACCCTAAGGCTATGTGCCCACGTTGCGGATTCGTGTGAGATATTTCCGCACCATTTTTGAAAAATCTGCGGGTAAAAGGCACTGTGTTTTACCTGCGGATTTTCCGCGGATTTCCAGTGTTTTTTGTGCGGATTTCACCTGCGGATTCCTATTGAGGAACAGGTGTAAAACGCCGCGGAATCCGCACAAAGAATTGACATGCTGCGGAAAATACAACGCAGCGTTCCCGCGCGGTATTTTCCGCACCATGGGCACAGCGGATTTGGTTTTTCATATGTTTACATGGTACTGTAAACCTGATGGAACACTGCTGCGAATCCGCAGCCAAATCCGCACCGTGTGCACATAGCCTAATTCTAAAGGTATGTGCACACGCTGCGGAAAACGCTGCGGATCCGCAGCAGTTTCCCATGAGTGTACAGTTCAATGTAAACCTATGGGAAACAAAAATCGCTGTACACATGCTGCGGAAAAACTGCACGGAAACGCAGCGGTTTACATTCCGCAGCATGTCACTTCTTTGTGCGGATTCCGCAGCGGTTTTACAACTGCTCCAATAGAAAATCGCAATTGTAAAACCGCAGTGAAATGCGCAGAAAAAAATGCGGTAAATCCGCCATAAATTTGCAGCGGTTTAGCACTGCGGATTTATCAAATCCGCAGCGGAAAAATCCGCAGAGGACCAGAATACGTGTGCACATTCCTAACCCTAACCCTAGCCCTAACCCTACCCCTAACCCTAACCCTACCCCTAACCCTAACCCTAACCCTAGCCCTACCCCTAACCCTACCCCTAACCCTACCCCTAACCCTAACCCTACCCCTAACCCTAACCCTATTCTAACATTAGTGGAAAAAAAAAATTTCTTTATTTTTTTATTGTCCCTACCTATGGGGGTGACAGAGGGGGGGGGGTCATTTATTATTTTTTTTATTTTGATCACTGAGATAGATTATATCTCAGTGATCAAAATGCACTTTGGAACGAATCTGCCGGCCGGCAGATTCGGCGGGCGCACTGCGCATGCGCCCGCCATTTTGGAAGATGGCGGCGCCCGGGAGAAGACGGACGGGACCACGGCTGGATCGGTAAGTATGATAGGGTGGGGGGGGACCACGGGGGGGGGAATCGGAGCGCGGGAGGGGTGGAACGGAGCGCGGGGGGCGTGGAACGGAGCACGGGGGGGCTGGAATGGAGCACGGGGGGTGGAACGGAGCACGGGGGGGGTGGATCGGAGTGCAGGGGGGGTGATTGGAGCACGGGGGGGTGATTGGAGCACGGGGGGAGCGGACACGAGCACGGGGGGGAGCGGAGCACTGGACGGAGGGGAGCCGGAGCAGTGTACCGGCCAGATCGGGGGGGTGGGGGGGCGATCGGAGGGGTGGGGTGGGGGCACACTAGTATTTCCAGCCATGGCCGATGATATTGCAGCATCGGCCATGGCTGGATTGTAATATTTCACCCGTTATAATGGGTGAAATATTACAAATCGCTCTGATTGGCAGTTTCACTTTCAACAGCCAATCAGAGCGATCGTAGCCACGAGGGGGTGAAGCCACCCCCCCTGGGCTAAACTACCACTCCCCCTGTCCCTGCAGATCGGGTGAAATGGGAGTTAACCCTTTCACCCGATCTGCAGGGACGCGATCTTTCTATGACGCCGCATAGGCGTCATGGGTCGGATTGGCACCGACTTTCATGACGCCTACGTGGCGTCAAAGGTCGGGAAGGGGTTAAGGGTAACCTGGTGACTTATCGTTGATACAAACTCATTTAGTACATATTGGCTGATTTTGTAGTTGAATCTGGCGATAAATTTTCAGCAACACCAGGCAAAGGATTAAACATATCTCTGTAAATGGACTTTCAAACAAAGTTGATTGTGGACAAAAGGTCTCTCAAAAGAAGAAAATTTATTTTGTCCATCTATTAGATGAAAAATGTAAATGTGTCCAGGCTCAACCTAAATGATGACTAGGTCAGCTAAACCATTAATTCATAGGTAAATTTTACAAAACGAATTATGAATAAAATTGTCTATTTTCTCAAAATTGTTCATTTTTCTCAACTTCTTTGAGTCAAAAATCTACTTTCAAGCCATCAGTTAAAGGAAATGTCTAGAGCCGGCTGTCAGTGCTGGAGGCGTAGTTACAGCCACAGCTCACTATGCACTGAGTGGTGACTGAAGTGGCACCGGCCCACCTCTATGACTGAAAGCCCGAGCCTGCAGGGAGGAATAAAGTTAATTCCCTCCAGGCAGCGGGGATCTCATTTCAGTGGCTGCACAGCTTTAGAATGCTATTAACCTGCAGATTAACCCCATGTCTGTAGGATAATAGTATTTTTTTACATCACAGGTTCCCTTTAAATAACTGTCATGTAATACCATGCATCCCTTCTAGTGGCCACTGCTGGGAACATAATCATCCAGCAGGAAACAGTTTATTTTGATGGGACTCTCATATTAAAGAGTTTGTGATGACAGTGTTGCAAAATTCCTCCTGTATATTTATACTAACTGCAGAGAAGTGGAAAAAGAGCACATTTTTCTACTTTGACATATTATTATTATTATTTATTACTATAGCACCATTTATTCCATGGCGGCTCACATGTAAAAAGGGATTTACAAAAAAACAAGTACAGTAATCTTAGACAATACAAGTTACGACTGGTACAGAAGGAAAGAGTACCCTTCCCTCGAGTGCTCACAATCTACAAGGGATGGGTGAGGATACAGTAGGTGAGGGTAGAGCTTGTCTTGCAGCTGTTTGGTGGAGCAATGGTTACTGTACATTTTAGGCTTATATATTCTAGACCCCTTGGCCCCAATTCGTTAAGCAGTTTTCATTAGAATTTTGGTACAAAAACTGCTTGAAATGTTGCAACACATCTATGCAACTCAAAATTTAACAAGGATGTTGCAACTTTGGGTGATTTTACTCTAGTCCATGTCAGCTTTTCCTTTTTTTTCAATTAGTCAGAGATCATTCAAGCAGGGCAAATGCATCGTCATTTCTGCCACAAAGATGGCGTAAATTCAGAACAAAATATGCAATTAAGAGATGTGCCAAATTCTTTAGGGGCTGCAGACTTCTTAATGAGTTTTGGTCATCTTACTCAAACACACTTAAAACTGTGGTAGAAAATAATGTGCCTATAATATATGAATTCATCCTATGTCATATCTGCACATCTAAATAACTATTAAGTAAGCAAGAATCATAGATAATTACGTAAATAAATAAAAAGCTCTTAAAACTTTTTTCTCATTATTTTTAGTTCCCGGTCATGGCTATCTAGGAAATTGCCTGTAGAACACAAACTGCTTAAAAGAATAATACCACAACAAGCCCTGGACAAACTGTGAAAACTTCTTTCTAAAATCTGAGCATAAATTCAGTAGGAGATGACAGATTACTTCATATACCATGCAAGCAAGCTCAGACAATAGCTTTAGCCATGACTGATTGCTTTGCTGTAACCCACTTTATGTTAAATGCATTCTTGCTGTTCAATTCCACAACTGTAATTTTGTTCTTCTGCATCACTCGGCCCTCTATGGACTAACCAGGTTCCTTCGGTAATGATTTCTTTTCTATTGTATTGTTTTCTGCATAATCAAGTTGGTAGGTAGGGGTTTAGGTGACACGGCCATCTGTCAAGTTCATTTGCTCTGAAAATACAAGAAATAATGGCATCTACAACTCGCGGCTATCGGTTATGAAAGGAGAATATCAGTTTTAACCTTGCTCCATATTCTCATCTTTTTAAATTACGATTTGACCAGCACGCTGCTGTATTGGGCATATGGATCCCCTGATGTGGACATGTTAAAATAAACAGGATCAACATCTATCAAATGTCCACAAGCACAGCAATTTATGCAAGTAATCCAATTAAGGAGAAACGTTTAACACTGTTACAAAAATATGCCTGTCATGAAAAGAAAGAGAGGCAGCAGGCTTCATCTCCTAAGACGTTCTTATTTCCCTCTTCAGTGTTTGACAATGCAATATTTTGGAGAAGTGTAAATTTGGCATGTTTAATACCGTTAGTCTCTTGCTCTTTATCGAAACACCATATCAACTACTTAGGTATCAAATTGTAATTAAAACATATAAAAAATAAGTAAATAGCCGTAATAGAAGATGGGAAACAAATAACAGATATAATTCCTATAATTCATTATACTGACAGGATAGCAATATCAGATCTAGTAAGAGATATGCTTAACACTAGTGTTGAGCATTCCGATACTGCAAGTATCGGGTATCGGCCGATACTTGCAGTATCGGAATTCCGATACCGAGATCCGATACTTTTGTGGTATCGGGTATCGGTATCGGTTCCATAGGGATGTGTAAAATAAAGAATTAAAATAAAAAATATTGATATATTCACCTCTCCGGCGGCCCCTGGACATCACGCTGGTAACCGGCAGGCTTCTTTGTTTAAAATGAGCGCCTTTAGGACCTGCGAATGATGTCGCGGCTTCTGATTGGTCGCGTGCCGCTCATGTGACCGCCACGCGACCAATCAGAAGCCGCAACGTCATTCTCATTCACTAAACTTCTAATTCTAGGAATTAAGGACCTGCGAATGACGTCGCGGCTTCTGATTGGTCGCGTGGCGGTCACATGAGCGGCACGCGACCAATCAGAAGCCGCTACGTCATTCGCAGGTCCTAAAGGCGCTCATTTTAAACAAAGAAGCCTGCCGGTTACCAGCGTGATGTCCAGGGGCCGCCGGAGAGGTGAATATATCAATATTTTTTATTTTAATTCTTTATTTTACACATCCCTATGGATCCCAGGGCCTGAAGGAGAGTTTCCTCTCCTTCAGACCCTGGGAACCATCAGAATACCTTCCGATACTTGGTGTCCCATTGACTTGTATTGGTATCGGATATCGGTATCGGCGATATCTGATATTTTTCGGGTATCGGCCGATACTATCCGATACCGATACTTTCAAGTATCGGACGGTATCGCTCAACACTACTTAACACCAAAATTTCCAGACGTAGTCAAAAAGATTACTAACGAAGATATTTTAAGAAAAGTTAGATCCCACAAACTCATCTTTTCTTCTTTATCTCTTACATGAAAAAGATCAATAAGGCATTTCAATACAACTGCAAGAAAAGTATATTCCATATAGACCTTTTTTTTTTAGTGTAGTCAGTTGTATTGGCATAGAGTTGCTTATGCTTGAAACATCTCATCTAATATATTTGTCAAAGGTGACATGAAACAGACCTTATATTTGTTTCTTTAATTTTATAAGCAACATGGACTTAAAGGATTTACCCCATCTCAAACATTTATGGCCTATCTACAGGATATAGCAATACAATAGAAGTTTCACCTCTGCAAACCTGAGAAAGGAGTCGGTGTTGCCAGCAATTTTCATACAGTATCTTTCCATTCACTTCTATGGAACTTATTAAAATGTCCTATATGGAACAATCCCTTTGGCTGATCATTCGAAATATGCTACTAAATAAGCACATACATAACCACTTATCAGATTACAACATAAATGCCAAGATTCCAGGTGATTTCTCAAACCTCAATGCATAGTTAGGACATGCGGTGTTCCTGAGACCTCCCCATCGACTGCAGTTCTTAACTGAAATACACTGTGGACAACTGGTTACAATGAAATGGATAAGTCATAAGCTAGATACTAGCTGATTAATTCCTTAGATGTCAAACTCAGGAGGAACCTCAACAGCTAAATAGTTAGACATGGCTCATTCTGTCATATTATTTGCTCCCTCAAACAAGATCAAAGAGTTATAATTAGTGATGACGAGGGAGTGTGCTCATTACTTGAGTTTTCCGAGCATGCTTGGCTGTTCTCCAAGTATCTTGGGCATGCTCGTAGATTATATTAGTGCCGCCGCAGCTGCATGATTTGTGGCTGCTAGACAGCCTGAATACATGCGGGGGATTCCCTAACGAACAGGCAATCCCTGCATGTGTTCAGGTTGTTATCTAGCAGCTGCAAATCATGCAGCTGCGGTGACGCAAACATAATCTCTGAGCACACCCAAGATACTCGGAGAACACCTGAGCATGCTCGGAAATCTCGAGTAACGAGCACGCTCGCTCAACACTAGCTGTAATGTAATATCATGACAGCTGGGGGACTAACAATGGCTTATTTGTCCTTTAGTGTAAAACAAATCCCCCAAAAACATTTTCCCCATTAAAATGCCTTATTATGTAAACAAACAAGCAAACATAATTTGTAATGCTGCACCCATAATGATCCAATCTATTAAACTATCCTGAAAATAAACTTTGTAAAAAAAAATCACTATCAAGACATTGCTCTAAGAATGCAAGGATCAATCATTTAAAAAATGTAGCATCATAGAGATCAAAAGTAGCAGCAACAGAAGGGGGTGAAAAGTATACTTATCGTAAATATCATGCATTGGGCATCCAAAATGTGTATATATAACAATTAAGCTTTCCACTAGATTATTTATGCTTCTTTATAGATCCCGCTTCTCACAAAGGCTGTATTGTGCTTGCTGCACTCGCTAACAAGAGCACCTGGTAGATAGCAGTACCAAGGACAGTAATACCATAATGTAAATTAGTTATCTTTTCCTATTAAATGTATATGTTCAAGAGTAAGGTGAAGGGACTAGTGTAAAAGGCAGGACAACATGTTAAATGGGCTTCCATGCTTTCCTATTTTTAAGGCATTTAAAATGTAGTGATGTTGTGATTAGCAGTCTAAAGCAAGCATCTGTCACCACTATATTATTTTCTATCTTCTACCGTTTTAGAGGATTAGAAGGCTAACTATTTAACCCACATATCATCTTGTTTAATGGAGTGCCTAACTTAGACATCTGTTTATATAGAGTTTATATGCAAAATCAAAAATGTAAAGCTGGCCAAACACAACCTCAGATGGTTGGGTATTAGAAGAAATAGTCAATTTGGCCATACACTTCAGTGGCTTCCATAAAGCAAGACCTGGTCATTTCAACAATTTAACTGATTGTAGTACCGCGGATCAATGCAAGATCTGTGGCAGTTATTGTATATATACTGTATTTTGCGAACTATAAGATGCACCAGACCAAAAGACGAAGCCCAAATTTTTGAGCGGAAAATAAGAAAACATTTTTTTAAATAAAATGGTGATGTGTCCTGTAGTCTCATTTTACGATGATTTACCGGGGGATCAACAGCAATGGAACAGCGTCACAGGAGGCAGAGTCGCTGCATCAGGAGTGAGGAGATGCTTCAAGTTGCTGGCTGGGAGGAGCTGTCCCAGAGCTGTGAGGCTAGGGGCCCTCCTAAGATGTCAACACTGAGTGAAGACCTCCTTCCCATTGATTTCCCTGTTTTGGGTTTTGGAAAAATAGCCGCCAAAGGTGGCTTGTGTCCAGATTGAGATCACAGGAGATGAGATCTCGGGACCAGATCTCAATCTGCACATGTGGTATCTCCGGCGGCCATTTTCCAGAAATCCACTGCAGTGAAAACAATGGAAAGTGCGAGGACTCCGCAGACATTTTCTGAATGTCCAGAGCCCGTCACAGCTTTGCATCACCAAGCAAACTCTCCTCCAAGCCCCGAGCCCACATCATCGCCCTACTCCTGCTGGCAACATCACCATCAGCATCGTCCCAGCCTTCTGTGACCTTACTCTACCACATTAGGCAACCATTAAATCAGTCTATGAGACACACTAAAAAACTATTACAAAATTTAAAACGTACACATGCAGTTGGTGAAGTAAGTATTGAACACATCATAAATTTTCAAAGTAAATATATTTCTAAATGTGCTATTAACATGAAATTCTCACCAGATGTTGTTAACAACTCATCCAATTCACACAGGCAAAGAAATCAGACTGTATATGTCCATAAATTAAGTTATGTATAATAATGAGACATGACTCAGAAAAAAGTATTGACTACGCTTACTTAAATTTAAATTTATTTGAATATAACAAAAACCTTTGTTGATGATGACAACATTAAGCTGCCTTCTGTATGGAGAAACTATTCGCATGCATTGCTCTGGTGTGATTTTGACCTGTTCTCTAACTCAAGCATTCTTCAAATACTGAATGTTCTGTGTGCTCTATCTATGAACTCTGAGCTTTCGTTCTATTCATAAATATTCTGTTGGATCATTATTATTTGCTTATATAGCACCATTGATTCCATGGTGCTGTATGTTAGGGCTAGCGGAACGCACCGAGTAAATATAGATGTTTATTATTATTGATGCATTCGCAGCCCGGAGTCCACCGTGCAGGAGAACCTGCTGCTAGTAAATGGTGGCACTATTTGGCAGTATAGACTAGCTCTCTTACTTCACAGAGTAGCCGTGAAAGGAAAGCACTGCGCCCTGTTAGACTTCACAGGAGCACAGGCTAACTGCCCAACAGTGAGCAGTCAGTTGTCATATATGCACACAAAACTCCTCGCCGGAGGTGCCAGCATTCTAAGGGCTTATTTCAGCCAGGTCCCTGAATACACTCAAACACACAATCTCCTCACCGGAGGTGCTGGTATTCTAGGGGCTTATTTCAGCCGGGTCCCTGAATACAATCTCACATAACCACACTGGCGCAAAGCACATATCTCAGAAAGATACTAGCGCATGGCCGTGCGGTCATGCACACTTTATATAGCTGCAGCAACTACAGGACCTACCTAGAGTACCAATGGGAATAGCTGCAGTACCTGAGCATGTGACCCTTGATCTCCAATGAGAGATCTTACCCTGGGCATGCTCAGAAGGGGAAAAGTAGGACTTAGTCCCAAAGACATCTGCTCGCTGCTGACCAGTACTGGCCACAATGGCAGAAGCTGGAAGGACAGCAGCAACCCTTCGCACAGTGTCAGACTGAGCATGACGCTGGGACCGACACTTCCAGTGAGCAGGCTCCACTGCGGCAGAAGAAGAATGGGAGACCGCAGCGGGGATGGCTCGAGATTCCCCCTGTGCAGAGGAAGGAACTCAACCCCTAACACTGTTCATGAGAATGGGTTACATACAAGTTACAGATATCACTTACAGTAAACAAACTAACAATGACAGACTGATACTGAGGGGCGAGGACCCTGCCCTTGTGGGCTTACATTCTACAGGATGGTGGGGAAGGAGACAGTAGGTTGAGGGTTGCAGGAGCTCTGGTGTTGGTGAGGCAGTAGCTTCGGTAGTGATGAGGAGGCAGCGGGGTCAGTGCAGGCTGTAGGCTTTCCTGAAGAGATGGGTTTTCAGGTTCTGTCTGAAGGATCCGAATGTGGTTGATAGTCGGCCGTGTTGGGGAAAAGAATTCCAGAAAATGGGGGATATTCGGGAAAAGTCTTGGAGGCGATTGGATGAGGAGCGAATAAGTGTGGAGGAGAGAAGGAGGTCTTGGGAGGACCGGAGATCTTGTGAGGGAAGATATTGGGAGATTAGTTCAGAGATATATGGGGGAAAGAGGTTATGGATGGCTTTGTAGGTCAGTATTAGTAATTTGAACTGGATACACTGAGGGAATGGGAGCCAGTGATGAGATTTGCAGAGGGGGGAAGCAGAGGAGTCATGGTCATGTAATTGTCTGGGCCATTGTAGTAGCTATACTTTCTTTCTCTTTCTCTGAATCCAATTGAGAGTTTCCTTGGCTGTATATTTGGGATCATTTTCTTGCTGAAAGGTCCACCTTCATTTCATTTTCATCATCCTGTTAGATGTCAGCAGAATTTTTTCAATAATGTCTCAATACTTTTATCCATTCATCCTTCCTTTAATTAAATTAAGTTTGCCTGAGCTGTACACTAAAAAACAGTTCCATACCATGATGTTCCCTCCTCCAAACATTACTGTTGGTATGGTGTTTTTCAGGCGATATGCAGTTGCTTTTGGCTTCCAAAAAGGGTGTGTATTATGAATCCAAAAAGTTCAATTTTGGTCTCATCTGACAAGACTTTATTCTTCCAGTATTTCACAGGCTTGTATAAATGTTGCACAAACTTTAAATGCACTTTGAACATGCTTTTTATTTAGCAATGCAGTCTTGCATGATGAAGATGCAAACGGGCCATGGAGGTTGAATGCATTACTTATAGTTTTCTTTTAAACAATTGTACCTGCTGAATCCAGGTCTTTCTGTAACTCTCATCATGTAGTCCTTGGCTCTTCGACAACTTTTCTGATAATTTTTTTTATTCCTTTGTCTTAAATCCTGCTGGGAGCACCTGGTTTTGACTGATTTATGAAGAAATTATGTTCTTTCCACTTGTTGATTATTGCCCCAGCAGTGCTCAGTGTCAGTATGTTTTCCACTTTGGTAATGACACAGTTTTTATAGGTCATTATTTGAAATAGCTGATATTATATTTCACTAAGTGGCAGAATTGCTTTCTAATTACTGATAGAATTTAACTGGTTTACTTTCCATGGCCTTTTGCATTTCTCTTTCTTCATGTGTTCAATATTTTTTCACTTTGTTAGTTCTAATTATTACATATAATTTATGAACATCTATGGTTTAATTTGAATTGGATAGGTTGTTAATTAAATTTTGTGAGAATTTCATGTCAATAATACTCTTAGAAATATGTCTTCTTAGAAAATTTGTGGCATGTTTAATAATTATTTCCCCAACTGTATAGTATGTGTATATATATATATTCACAAGTGGAGATTAGAAAAGGATACAGAGGTAATGGGGTGATTGGAAGTCTACTATGGTATACTTGCAAGGCCCTCAATATCTCCCCAATAGTGTTGAGCATTCCGATTCCGCAAGTATCGGGTATCGGCCGATATTTGCGGTATCGGAATTCCGATACCGAATTCCGATATTTTTGTGATATCGGGAATCGGTATCGGGATTAAGATTAATGTGTAAAATAAAGAATAAAAATAAAAAATATTGATATACTTACCCTCTGACGCGCCCTGGTCGTCACCGCTGCAACCGCCTTGCTTTCGTTCCGAAGAATGAGTGCGTAAAGGGCCTTCGTTGACGTCGCGGCTTGTGATTGGTCGCTGAGCGGTCATGTGACCGCTCAGCGACCAATCACAAGCCGCGACATCATCGAAGGTCATTAACGCGCTCATTCTTCGGAACGAAAGCAAGGCGGTTGCAGCGGTGACGACCAGGGCGCGTCAGAGGGTAAGTATATCAATATTTTTTATTTTAATTCTTTATTTTACACATGAATATGGATCCCAGGGCCTGAAGGAGAGTTTCCTCTCCTTCAGACCCTGGAATCCATTACAGGATACCTTCCGATATTTGTGTCCCATTGACTTGTATTGGTATCGGATATCGGTATCGGCGATATCCGATATTTTTCGGATATCGGCCGATACCATCCGATACCAATACTTTCAAATATCGGACGGTATCGCTCAACACTACTCCCCAACCACTAAAAAGCAATGCAAGAAATGATGCCCCTGCTGTTAGGTCTCGAGTTCCCGCTTCTGCACAGGGGGAATCTCGAGCCATCTCCGCTGCGGTCTCCCATTCTTATCCAGCCACAGTGGACCCTGCTCAGCAGGGACATCGGTCCCAGCGTCTTGCTCAGTCTCACTCTGTACAGAGAGTTACTGCTGCTTCTTCAGCTTCTGCCATTAAAGCCAGTGCTGGTCAGCAGCGAGCAGACTTCTCTGGGACTAAGTCCTTGTCTGCACACACTGAGCATGCCCAGGGCAAGATCTCCCGTTGGAGATCGAGGGTCAGGTGCTCAGGCTCTGCAGCACATTCCATTGGTCCTCTTGGCAGGTCTTGGAAGGGCAAAGTTTCTGTGGCCACTTCCTGTGCTGCAGCTATATAAACTGCACATGACCGCACGGCCATGCGCTAGTGTACAATTGTTAATGTGTGTATGTTGTGAGTGCAAGTCGTCCTTAGATACCCCTACCCTATTGAATGTCTGTTCGCGGAAGGTTTATGGCTGCTATCTAGCGCCCGACTTATCCTACTGCACGAATCACACATTACAGCATCCAGTTGCTGTGACCGCCAGTACGGCGCCATGCACTTCCTCTGTGCTTTCCTTACCCAAGCCTGGGTGGTTAGTGGCGTTCGTCAGTGCGGCACCACATGCACTCTTGTGCCTTAATATTGTTATACAGTTTCCTTACACACCCAGTTGCGGTGTTGTGCCAGCAAGGGTCTAATCGGACTTCAATCCTAGTTGGGGTTGAGTTCGCTGACTACTTGCTCGCGCTCTATGTGCGGTACCGCGGTCCTGTGACGCAACAGGATCTCTTCCTTCACGCTGGGTGAAGTTTAACCCACGTGTGTATACTTATGAGTACCGCCATATAGTCCGTCATTACTTGGCAGCAGGTTCCATCTCTGCATGGTGGACCCCGGGCTGCGAACGCACCATACTCTATCTGTCGTATTATTTGGTGCGTTCCGCCAGTTCTAACATTACACTAGCGCCAGGGTCTGGCTAGTAATGACGGACAAACAGCAATCCTTGCGGTATATCCAGCAGCTGGAGGGTAGGTTGGCGGCTCTTGAGAGCGCAACCTCAGCTGTGGATGTTACCGCAGTTGCTGTACAGGCTGCTAGCGTGGCTGCAGCAACCCTGTCCAGTGCCACCCCTGCTCCGACATTTTCTCGCCTCCCGCTGCCAGAAAAATTTTCTGGTGATAGCAAATTTTGTAGGGGATTTGTGAGTCAGTGCTCTATTCACCTCGAGATCCTGGCTGCACGTTTTCCCACAGAGCGGGCTAAGGTGGGATTTATAGTGTCTCTCTTGTCGGACAGGGCGTTGGAATGGGCTACGCCACTGTGGGAGTGTGGGGTCATGTGGTGCAGAGTGCTCCGCTGTTTCTGAGCACTCTGAAACAGGTCTTTTTAGGACCTCAAGTCACCCATGATACTGCGCTCCAACTGCTGGCATTAACTCAGGGTGAGTCCTTGGTCAGTCATTTTGCCGTCCAATTCCGCACTTTAGCTTCTGAGCTGTATTGGTCGGATAAAGCTCTTATCCCCATATTTTGGAGGGGCCTGGCTGACCACGTTAAGGATGCTCTGGCCACTAGGGAGGTTCCTGCCACACTGGAGGAGTTAATAACTGTCTCCATTCGAATTGACCTCCGTTTTAACGAGCGGAGGTTAGAGCGAGCCCAGTGTAGGCAGAGGTTTCGGCTGGCTCCTACCTTCGCCAAACCTCTGGAATCTCCGGTCCTGGTTCCTGAGTCACATGAGGCCAGGGAAGTGTCACAAGCGGGATCTAAGTCCCGGACCGCTTGTGCACTCAAGGTCTGTCATGTTTGCCAGCAGTCAGGACATCTAGCCACCAGATGTTCTCAGTGGTCGAGGAAACGTCAGCGTCTAGTGGTAGTAGGTGGAGGTACACTAGACACGTCGACGTTTGCCTCTAAATTGTCCTTTAAGGGGACAATTACTAAAGGCTCATTCTCCCACTCGGTAGAGCTCTGCGTGGATTCTGGGGCGGAGGGCAATTTTATGTCTTCTGCCTTCGCCCAACGTCACGCAATACCCCTGGTTATGCTAGCTCAACCAGTAACGGTACGAGTGGTGAATGGGTCGACACTGCCCTCACAGATTACACACCAGACCATCCCTTTAACTCTGTCCATGTCGCCATCTCATCAGGAGATTATATCTCTGCTCGTCATTCCTGAGGAAATTGATGAGGTCCTGTTGGGAATACCTTGGCTACGGTACCACTCGCCTCATATCGGGTGGTCCTCTGGCAGAATCCTGGGATGGGGCGAATCTTGTGGGGGTAGGTGTCAGAGGGAGTGCGTTCAGGTTGGTACTACTGAGGTACCCGCAGATCTTTCCTCTCTCCCCAAGCAGTATTGGTCTTATGCAGACGTGTTCTCCAAAAAGGCGGCGGAGATCCTTCCGCCCCATCGCCCCTATGACTGTCCTATTGATCTCTTGCCTGGTGCTGAGCCTCCCCGGGGTCGAGTCTATCCGCTATCTCTCCCGGAGACGGAGGCAATGTCACAGTACATCCAGGAAAATCTGGCAAGAGGATTCATTAGGAAGTCAGTGTCACCTGCTGGGGCAGGGTTCTTCTTCGTGCAGAAGAAGAATGGGGAATTGCGTCCATGCATAGACTACAGGGGTCTTAATGCCATCACCGTTAAAAATAAGTATCCTTTGCCCTTGATATCTGAGCTCTTCGATAGGCTTCGGGGAGCAAGGGTATTTACTAAACTAGCTCTGCGGGGTGCTTACAACCTGATTCGCATCCGTGAGGGGGACGAATGGAAGACTGCTTTTAACACCAGGGATGGGCACTATGAATATCTGGTGATGCCCTTCGGGCTCTGTAATGCCCCAGCCGTTTTCCAAGACTTTGTGAACGATATCTTCCGGGATATGCTTTCCACCTCGGTCGTAGTCTATCTGGATGATATTCTCATCTACTCTCCAGATATTGACTCCCACCGGAGAGATGTTTGCAAAGTCTTCGACCTCCTACGGGCAAACTCCCTCTATGCCAAGTTGGAGAAGTGTATGTTTGAGCAGGAGTCCTTACCTTTCCTAGGCTACATCATCTCTGCCCAGGGATTGGCTATGGATCCTGCCAAACTACAGGCTGTGATGGACTGGCAGGAACCCCATTCTCTCAAAGCGGTGCAGCGCTTTATGGGGTTCATTAATTATTATCGCCAGTTCATTCCGCACTTCTCAACTTTGGTAGCTCCCTTGGTTGCCCTCACCAAGAAGGGGGCAAATCCCAAATTGTGGTCTGAGGAGGTCTCCAAGGCCTTTAACTCTATAAAGTCACACTTCGCTAGCGCTCCCATCCTACATCGCCCCGATGTTGATAAGCCATTTATCATGGAGGTGGATGCCTCTTCTGTTGGTGCTGGAGCAGTCCTCTTCCAAAAGGATGCTCAAGGTCGGAAGCATCCCTGCTTCTTTTTCTCCAAGACCTTCTCACCAGCAGAGAGGAATTATTCCATCGGGGACAGGGAGTTGCTAGCCATGAAGTTGGCTTTCTCGGAGTGGAGACATCTCTTGGAGGGAGCACGTTTTCCCTTCCAAGTCTTCACAGACCATAAAAATTTGGTGTACCTGCAGACAGCCCAGCGGTTGAATTCTCGCCAGGCCAGATGGTCCTTATTCTTCTCCCGGTTTCATTTCACCCTCCATTTTCTTTCTGGGGAGAAGAACATTCGGGCCGACGCTCTCTCTCGCTCCGTTGTGTCATCTGCGGAGGAGGAGGAGGAGCCTCGGCATATTGTCCCCACCGAGAGCTTGAGAACTGTGGCCCCGGTTTCGCTAGAGTCTGTGCCCCCGGGCAAGACTTTTGTTCCATCCAGTTTGCGACCGGAGGTTCTCTCTTGGCACACTCGTCCAGGGTGGGTGGACATTTTGGTACCAAAAGGACATCTGAGTTACTGGCGAGGACATACTGGTGGCCGCATATGGCTCGTGATGTCGCAGAGTATGTTCGGGCGTGTGTCTCTTGCGCCAAGAACAAGACTCCTCGGCAACGGCCAGCTGGTTTGCTTTATCCTCTGCCGGTGGCGGACAGGCCCTGGGAGATGGTCGGGATGGACTTTGTGGTGGGCTTACCCAAGTCTCGTAATTGCACCATTATCTGGGTGATCACCGACCATTTTTCCAAAATGGTGCACTTGGTGCCTCTTCCACGGCTACCTTCTGCACGGGCGTTGGCTGTCTTCTTCGTTAAGCATATCTTTCGCCTACACGGTATGCCAGACAAAATTGTTAGTGACCGGGGTCCCCAGTTTGCGTCTCGATTCTGGAGAGAGCTTTGTCGGCACGGGACATTTGGGACCGCACGCAGGATGCCATTCGGGCCTCCAAGGAGAGAATGAGGTCCTCCGCCGATGTTCATCGGTGCCCCGCTCCGACCTTTGCTCCTGGCGACTTGGTGTGGCTCTCCGCCCGTAACATCAGGCTGCGAGTTGAGTCCACTAAGTTTACTCCTCGCTACTTGGGTCCCTTCAAGGTTCTCGAACGGGTTAATCCTGTGGTCTACCGTTTGGCTCTTCCTCCACGCTTGGGTATCACCGACACCTTTCATGTGTCCCTCTTGAAACCCGTGTACATGTCCCGGTTTTCCGAGTCATCTGCCGGGACATCGGGTTCGTCTACGGACGATTACGAGGTGAATGCTATTTTGGGGTGCAAGGTGGTACGCGGCAAAAAGTTCTATCTGGTCGATTGGAAGGGTTATGGTCCAGAGGACAGGTCATGGGAGCCTGCTGAAAACATTTGGTCCCCGCAGCTCATTGCTGCCTTCGAGCGTAGAGAGGCCCAAGGAGGGGGGGGCCCTAGGAGGGGGGTAATGTTAGGTCTCGAGTTCCCGCTTCTGCACAGGGGGAATCTCGAGCCATCTCCGCTGCGGTCTCCCATTCTTATCCAGCCACAGTGGACCCTGCTCAGCAGGGACATCGGTCCCAGCGTCTTGCTCAGTCTCACTCTGTACAGAGAGTTACTGCTGCTTCTTCAGCTTCTGCCATTAAAGCCAGTGCTGGTCAGCAGCGAGCAGACTTCTCTGGGACTAAGTCCTTGTCTGCACACACTGAGCATGCCCAGGGCAAGATCTCCCGTTGGAGATCGAGGGTCAGGTGCTCAGGCTCTGCAGCACATTCCATTGGTCCTCTTGGCAGGTCTTGGAAGGGCAAAGTTTCTGTGGCCACTTCCTGTGCTGCAGCTATATAAACTGCACATGACCGCACGGCCATGCGCTAGTGTACAATTGTTAATGTGTGTATGTTGTGAGTGCAAGTCGTCCTTAGATACCCCTACCCTATTGAATGTCTGTTCGCGGAAGGTTTATGGCTGCTATCTAGCGCCCGACTTATCCTACTGCACGAATCACACATTACAGCATCCAGTTGCTGTGACCGCCAGTACGGCGCCATGCACTTCCTCTGTGCTTTCCTTACCCAAGCCTGGGTGGTTAGTGGCGTTCGTCAGTGCGGCACCACATGCACTCTTGTGCCTTAATATTGTTATACAGTTTCCTTACACACCCAGTTGCGGTGTTGTGCCAGCAAGGGTCTAATCGGACTTCAATCCTAGTTGGGGTTGAGTTCGCTGACTACTTGCTCGCGCTCTATGTGCGGTACCGCGGTCCTGTGACGCAACAGGATCTCTTCCTTCACGCTGGGTGAAGTTTAACCCACGTGTGTATACTTATGAGTACCGCCATATAGTCCGTCATTACTTGGCAGCAGGTTCCATCTCTGCATGGTGGACCCCGGGCTGCGAACGCACCATACTCTATCTGTCGTATTATTTGGTGCGTTCCGCCAGTTCTAACATTACACTAGCGCCAGGGTCTGGCTAGTAATGACGGACAAACAGCAATCCTTGCGGTATATCCAGCAGCTGGAGGGTAGGTTGGCGGCTCTTGAGAGCGCAACCTCAGCTGTGGATGTTACCGCAGTTGCTGTACAGGCTGCTAGCGTGGCTGCAGCAACCCTGTCCAGTGCCACCCCTGCTCCGACATTTTCTCGCCTCCCGCTGCCAGAAACATTTTCTGGTGATAGCAAATTTTGTAGGGGATTTGTGAGTCAGTGCTCTATTCACCTCGAGCTCCTGGCTGCACGTTTTCCCACAGAGCGGGCTAAGGTGGGATTTATAGTGTCTCTCTTGTCGGACAGGGCGTTGGAATGGGCTACGCCGCTGTGGGAGTGTGGGGTCATGTGGTGCAGAGTGCTCCGCTGTTTCTGAGCACTCTGAAACAGGTCTTTTTAGGACCTCAAGTCACCCATGATACTGCGCTCCAACTGCTGGCATTAACTCAGGGTGAGTCCTTGGTCAGTCATTTTGCCGTCCAATTCCGCACTTTAGCTTCTGAGCTGTATTGGTCGGATAAAGCTCTTATCCCCATATTTTGGAGGGGCCTGGCTGACCACGTTAAGGACGCTCTGGCCACTAGGGAGGTTCCTGCCACACTGGAGGAGTTAATAACTGTCTCCATTCGAATTGACCTCCGTTTTAACGAGCGGAGGTTAGAGCGAGCCCAGTGTAGGCAGAGGTTTCGGCTGGCTCCTACCTTCGCCAAACCTCTGGAATCTCCGGTCCTGGTTCCTGAGTCACATGAGGCCAGGGAAGTGTCACAAGCGGGATCTAAGTCCCGGACCGCTTGTGCACTCAAGGTCTGTCATGTTTGCCAGCAGTCAGGACATCTAGCCACCAGATGTTCTCAGTGGTCGAGGAAACGTCAGCGTCTAGTGGTAGTAGGTGGAGGTACACTAGACACGTCGACGTTTGCCTCTAAATTGTCCTTTAAGGGGACAATTACTAAAGGCTCATTCTCCCACTCGGTAGAGCTCTGCGTGGATTCTGGGGCGGAGGGCAATTTTATGTCTTCTGCCTTCGCCCAACGTCACGCAATACCCCTGGTTATGCTAGCTCAACCAGTAACGGTACGAGTGGTGAATGGGTCGACACTGCCCTCACAGATTACACACCAGACCATCCCTTTAACTCTGTCCATGTCGCCATCTCATCAGGAGATTATATCTCTGCTCGTCATTCCTGAGGAAATTGATGAGGTCCTGTTGGGAATACCTTGGCTACGGTACCACTCGCCTCATATCGGGTGGTCCTCTGGCAGAATCCTGGGATGGGGCGAATCTTGTGGGGGTAGGTGTCAGAGGGAGTGCGTTCAGGTTGGTACTACTGAGGTACCCGCAGATCTTTCCTCTCTCCCCAAGCAGTATTGGTCTTATGCAGACGTGTTCTCCAAAAAGGCGGCGGAGATCCTTCCGCCCCATCGCCCCTATGACTGTCCTATTGATCTCTTGCCTGGTGCTGAGCCTCCCCGGGGTCGAGTCTATCCGCTATCTCTCCCGGAGACGGAGGCAATGTCACAGTACATCCAGGAAAATCTGGCAAGAGGATTCATTAGGAAGTCAGTGTCACCTGCTGGGGCAGGGTTCTTCTTCGTGCAGAAGAAGAATGGGGAATTGCGTCCATGCATAGACTACAGGGGTCTTAATGCCATCACCGTTAAAAATAAGTATCCTTTGCCCTTGATATCTGAGCTCTTCGATAGGCTTCGGGGAGCAAGGGTATTTACTAAACTAGCTCTGCGGGGTGCTTACAACCTGATTCGCATCCGTGAGGGGGACGAATGGAAGACTGCTTTTAACACCAGGGATGGGCACTATGAATATCTGGTGATGCCCTTCGGGCTCTGTAATGCCCCAGCCGTTTTCCAAGACTTTGTGAACGATATCTTCCGGGATATGCTTTCCACCTCGGTCGTAGTCTATCTGGATGATATTCTCATCTACTCTCCAGATATTGACTCCCACCGGAGAGATGTTTGCAAAGTCTTCGACCTCCTACGGGCAAACTCCCTCTATGCCAAGTTGGAGAAGTGTATGTTTGAGCAGGAGTCCTTACCTTTCCTAGGCTACATCATCTCTGCCCAGGGATTGGCTATGGATCCTGCCAAACTACAGGCTGTGATGGACTGGCAGGAACCCCATTCTCTCAAAGCGGTGCAGCGCTTTATGGGGTTCATTAATTATTATCGCCAGTTCATTCCGCACTTCTCAACTTTGGTAGCTCCCTTGGTTGCCCTCACCAAGAAGGGGGCAAATCCCAAATTGTGGTCTGAGGAGGTCTCCAAGGCCTTTAACTCTATAAAGTCACACTTCGCTAGCGCTCCCATCCTACATCGCCCCGATGTTGATAAGCCATTTATCATGGAGGTGGATGCCTCTTCTGTTGGTGCTGGAGCAGTCCTCTTCCAAAAGGATGCTCAAGGTCGGAAGCATCCCTGCTTCTTTTTCTCCAAGACCTTCTCACCAGCAGAGAGGAATTATTCCATCGGGGACAGGGAGTTGCTAGCCATGAAGTTGGCTTTCTCGGAGTGGAGACATCTCTTGGAGGGAGCACGTTTTCCCTTCCAAGTCTTCACAGACCATAAAAATTTGGTGTACCTGCAGACAGCCCAGCGGTTGAATTCTCGCCAGGCCAGATGGTCCTTATTCTTCTCCCGGTTTCATTTCACCCTCCATTTTCTTTCTGGGGAGAAGAACATTCGGGCCGACGCTCTCTCTCGCTCCGTTGTGTCATCTGCGGAGGAGGAGGAGGAGCCTCGGCTTATTGTCCCCACCGAGAGCTTGAGAACTGTGGCCCCGGTTTCGCTAGAGTCTGTGCCCCCGGGCAAGACTTTTGTTCCATCCAGTTTGCGACCGGAGGTTCTCTCTTGGCACACTCGTCCAGGGTGGGTGGACATTTTGGTACCAAAAGGACATCTGAGTTACTGGCGAGGACATACTGGTGGCCGCATATGGCTCGTGATGTCGCAGAGTATGTTCGGGCGTGTGTCTCTTGCGCCAAGAACAAGACTCCTCGGCAACGGCCAGCTGGTTTGCTTTATCCTCTGCCGGTGGCGGACAGGCCCTGGGAGATGGTCGGGATGGACTTTGTGGTGGGCTTACCCAAGTCTCGTAATTGCACCATTATCTGGGTGATCAGCGACCATTTTTCCAAAATGGTGCACTTGGTGCCTCTTCCACGGCTACCTTCTGCACGGGCGTTGGCTGTCTTCTTCGTTAAGCATATCTTTCGCCTACACGGTATGCCAGACAAAATTGTTAGTGACCGGGGTCCCCAGTTTGCGTCTCGATTCTGGAGAGAGCTTTGTCGGCACGGGACATTTGGGACCGCACGCAGGATGCCATTCGGGCCTCCAAGGAGAGAATGAGGTCCTCCGCCGATGTTCATCGGTGCCCCGCTCCGACCTTTGCTCCTGGCGACTTGGTGTGGCTCTCCGCCCGTAACATCAGGCTGCGAGTTAAGTCCACTAAGTTTACTCCTCGCTACTTGGGTCCCTTCAAGGTTCTCGAACGGGTTAATCCTGTGGTCTACCGTTTGGCTCTTCCTCCACGCTTGGGTATCACCGACACCTTTCATGTGTCCCTCTTGAAACCCGTGTACATGTCCCGGTTTTCCGAGTCATCTGCCGGGACATCGGGTTCGTCTACGGACGATTACGAGGTGAATGCTATTTTGGGGTGCAAGGTGGTACGCGGCAAAAAGTTCTATCTGGTCGATTGGAAGGGTTATGGTCCAGAGGACAGGTCATGGGAGCCTGCTGAAAACATTTGGTCCCCGCAGCTCATTGCTGCCTTCGAGCGTAGCGAGGCCCAAGGAGGGGGGGGCCCTAGGAGGGGGGTAATGTTAGGTCTCGAGTTCCCGCTTCTGCACAGGGGGAATCTCGAGCCATCTCCGCTGCGGTCTCCCATTCTTATCCAGCCACAGTGGAGCCTGCTCAGCAGGGACGTCGGTCCCAGCGTCTTGCTCAGTCTCACTCTGTACAGAGAGTTACTGCTGCTTCTTCAGCTTCTGCCATTAAAGCCAGTGCTGGTCAGCAGCGAGCGGACTTCTCTGGGACTAAGTCCTTGTCTGCACACACTGAGCATGCACAGGGCAAGATCTCCCGTTGGAGATCGAGGGTCAGGTGCTCAGGCTCTGCAGCACATTCCATTGGTCCTCTTGGCAGGTCTTGGAAGGGCAAAGTTTCTGTGGCCACTTCCTGTGCTGCAGCTATATAAACTGCGCATGACCGCACGGCCATGCGCTAGTGTACAATTGTTAATGTGTGTATGTTGTGAGTGCAAGTCGTCCTTGGATACCCCTACCCTATTGAATGTCTGTTCGCGGAAGGTGTATGGCTGCTATCTAGCGCCCGACTTATCCTACTGCACGAATCACACATTACAGCGTCCAGTTGCTGTAACCGCCAGAACGGCGCCGTGCACTTCCTCTGTGCTTTCCTTACCCAAGCCTGGGTGGTTAGTGGCGTTCGTCAGTGCGGCACCGCATGCACTCTTTTGCCTTAATATTGTTATACAGTTTCCTTACACACCCAGTTGCGGTGTTGTGCCAGCAAGGGTCTAATCGGACTTCAATCCTAGTTGGGGTTGAGTTCGCTGACTACTTGCTCGCGCTCTATGTGCGGTACCGCGGTCCTGTGACGCAACAGGATCGCTTCCTTCACGCTGCGTGAAGTTTAACCACGTGTGTATACTTATGAGTACCGCCATATAGTCCGTCATTACTTGGCAGCAGGTTCCATCTCTGCACGGTGGACCCCGAGCTGCGAATGCACCATACTCTATCTGTCGTATTATTTGGTGCGTTCCGCCAGTCCTAACACCTGCTCATTGTTGATTGTCGCTATTGTCCCCATTAATCCCTATAGATAGGGTTGAGAGACACGGGTCGTTCATTTTCAAAAGTCGCCGACTTTTGGCAAAGTCGGGTTTCATGAAACCTGATCCGACCCCTGTGTGGGGTCGGCCATGCGGTACGCGACTTTCGCGCCAAAGTCACGTTTCAATGACGCTAAAAGCGCCATTTCTCAACCAATGAAGGTGGACGCAGAGTGTGGGCAGCGTGATGACATAGGTCCTGGTCCCCACCATCTTAGAGAAGGGCATTGCAGTGATTGGCTTGCTGTCTGCGGCGTCACAGGGGCTATAAAGGGGCGTTCCCGCCGACCGCCATCTTACTGCTGCTGATCTGAGCGTAGGGAGAGGTTGCTGCCGCTTCGTCAGAAGCAGGGATAGCGTTAGGCAGGGTCCATTAACCACCAAACCGCTTGTGCTGTAGCGATTTCCACTGTCCAACACCACCTTCAGTTTGCAGGGACAGTGGAGGCTACATTTTATTTCTCAGCGCTGTAGCTCATTGGGCTGCCCTAGAAGGCTCCCTGATAGCTGCATTGCTGTGTGTACGCCGCTGTGCAAACCAACTGCTTTTTTCAAAGCACAAATCCTCTTGTTCCTTCCTTTCTACACAGCTATCTTTTTTGTTTGTCCACACTTTTTATTTCATTTGTGCATCAGTCCCCTCCTTATTGCTGCCTGCCATACCTGGCTGAGATTACTGCAGGGAGATAGTAATTGTAGGACAGTCCGTGTTTTTTTTTTTTTTTGGGAGATTAAGATAGGCATTTCTGCTAGAGTGCCATCCCTGTGTGTGCCATCTCTCACATAGTGGGCCATAGAAAGCCTATTTATTTTTTTTGTTGATTTGGTTTCTAAATTCTACCTGTAAAAATCAATAAATCAATCAGTGGGAGATAAATATTGGCCTCTGGGCTTGTGTGCCACTCCTGACTCCTGTGTGTGCCATCTCTCACTCAGTGGGCCATAGAAAGCCTATTTATTTTTTTGGTTGATTTGGTTTCTAAATTCTACCTGTAAAAATCAATAAATCAATCAGTGGGAGATAAATATTGGCCTCTGGGCTTGTGTGCCACTCCTGACTCCTCTGTGTGCCATCTCTCACTCAGTGGGCCATAGAAAGCCTATTTATTTTTTTGGTTGATTTGGTTTCTAAATTCTACCTGTAAAAATCAATAAATCAATCAGTGGGAGATAAATATTGGCCTCTGGGCTTGTGTGCCACTCCTGACTCCTGTGTGTGCCATCTCTCACTCAGTGGGCCATAGAAAGCCTATTTATTTTTTTGGTTGATTTGGTTTCTAAATTCTACCTGAAAAAATCAATAAATCAATCAGTGGGAGATAAATATTGGCCTCTGGGCTTGTGTGCCACTCCTGACTCCTGTGTGTGCCATCTCTCACTCAGTGGGCCATAGAAAGCCTGTTTATTTTTTTGGTTGATTTGGTTTCTAAATTCTACCTGAAAAAATCAAAAAATCAATCAGTGGGAGATAAATATTGGCCTCTGGGCTTGTGTGCCACTCCTGACTCCTGTGTGTGCCATCTCTCACTCAGTGGGCCATAGAAAGCCTATTTATTTTTTTGGTTGATTTGGTTTCTAAATTCTACCTGTAAAAATCAATAAATCAATCAGTGGGAGATAAATATTGGCCTCTGGGCTTGTGTGCCACTCCTGACTCCTGTGTGTGCCATCTCTCACTCAGTGGGCCATAGAAAGCCTATTTATTTTTTTTATTGATTTGGTTTCTAAATTCTACCTGAAAAAATCAAAAAATCAATCAGTGGGAGATAAATATTGGCCTCTGGGCTTGTGTGCCACTCCTGACTCCTGTGTGTGCCATCTCTCACTCAGTGGGCCATAGAAAGCCTATTTATTTTTTTGGTTGATTTGGCTTCTAAATTCTACCTGTAAAAATCAATAAAGCAATCAGTGGGAGATATATATTGGCCTCTGGGCTTGTGTGCCACTCCTGACTCCTGTGTCTGCCATCTCTCACTCAGTGGGCCATAGAAAACCTATTTTTTTAATTTGGTTTCTAAATTCTCCCTGAAAAAATCATTTTATTTTATTTGGTTTCTAAATTCTTCCTGAAAAAATCATTTTATTTTATTTTGTTTCTAAAGTCTCCCTGAAAAAAAAAAAATCAGTGGGAGATTAATATTGCCCTTTCTGCTTGTGTGCCAGTCTTGACTCCTGGGTGTGCCATCTCTCTCTCTTAAATAGTGGGCACTGGGCCATAGAAAGGCTATTTTTTTTTTATTTGGTTTCTAAATTCTCCCGGAAAAAATCATTTTATTTTATTTGGTTTCTAAATTCTTCCTGAAAAAATCATTTTATTTTATTTTGTTTCTAAAGTCTCCCTGAAAAAAGAAAATCAGTGGGAGATTAATATTGCCCTTTCTGCTTGTGTTCCAGTCTTGACTCCTGGGTGTGCCATCTCTCTCTCTCAAATAGTGGGCCATAGAAAGCCTATTTTTTTTGTTGATTTGCTTTCTAAATTCTACCTGAAAAAATCAAAAAATCAATCAGTGGGAGATAAATATTGGCGTCTGGGCTTGTGTGCCACTCCTGACTCCTGTGTGTGCCATCTCTCACTCAGTGGGCCATAGAAAGCCTATTTTTTTTATTTGGTTTCTAAATTCTCCCTGAAAAAATCATTTTATTTTATTTGGTTTCTAAATTCTTCCTGAAAAAATCATTTTATTTTATTTTGTTTCTAAAGTCTCCCTGAAAAAAAAAAATCAGTGGGAGATTAATATTGCCCTTTCTGCTTGTGTGCCAGTCTTGACTCCTGGGTGTGCCATCTCTCTCTCTCAATTAGTGGGCACTGGGCCATAGAAAGGCTATTTTTTTTTTATTTGGTTTCTAAATTCTCCCGGAAAAAATCATTTTATTTTATTTGGTTTCTAAATTCTTCCTGAAAAAATCATTTTATTTTATTTTGTTTCTAAAGTCTCCCTGAAAAAAGAAAATCAGTGGAAGATTAATATTGCCCTTTCTGCTTGTGTGCCAGTCTTGACTCCTGGGTGTGCCATCTCTCTCTCTCAAATAGTGGGCCATAGAAAGCCTATTTTTTTTTTTTGATTTGCTTTCTAAATTCTACCTGAAAAAATCAAAAAATCAATCAGTGGGAGATAAATATTGGCCTCTGGGCTTGTGTGCCACTCCTGACTCCTGTGTGTGCCATCTCTCACTCAGTGGGCCATAGAAAGCCTATTTTTTTTAATTTGGTTTCTAAATTCTCCCTGAAAAAATCACTTTATTTTATTTGTTTTCTAAATTCTTCCTGAAAAAAATCATTTTATTTTATTTTGTTTCTAAATTCTCCCTGAAAAAAAAAAAATACTGTGGGAGATTAATATTGACATTTGTGCTTGAGTGACAGTCCTGCGTGTGTGGCATCTCTCTGATTTGGTGCCACAGAAAACAGAGTGTGTAATATTGTGCCTGATTTTCCTTGCGGTCTCACCAACCTGTAAACGGATATCGAAATCATACTGAAGTTATAGCTCACCGTGTAAGTAGTTTGACAGCAACAAATAAAGTTACTTTGGTTAAGTTTTTAAAACAATTAGGAAGTCTGGTGGAAGAGGTCGTGGCCGTGGGCGTTCATTGTCAGCTGGTAATGATGGTAGTGGTAGTGGAGCATCAGGTGGTCGTGGGAAAAAAAATATTCCACCTAAGTCTGGAGCTGTGGAGCCAGGTTCGTCGTCTGGCTGCACAAGGCCTCGAACGCTCTCTTTTCTGGGAGTAGGAAAACCGCTTTTAAAGCCGGAGCAGCAACAGCAAGTTTTGGCTTACCTTGCTGACTCAGCCTCTAGCTCTTTTGCCTCCTCTTCTAAAACTGGTAAATGTAAAAGCAGCGCGTCGTTTGTGGATGTTCACGGTCAGGGACAAGTCGCTTCCTTGTCCTCTTCAGCAAAAACAACAACAAGAGAGAAGGATGCAGCAGGCGACACAACGGGTTACTCCATGGAGCTCTTTACACATACCGTCCCTGGCTTAGAAAGTGAAACAGTTAACAGGCCATGCCCATTACAAGTAGATTCTGACATGGAGTGCACTGATGCACAGCCACAGCCAGACTACTATGCTGGTCCTTTGACTCAGACCACAACATTGCCCTCTCAGGGTACTGATCCACAATCAGACCCTGATGAGACTATGTTGCCCTGTCACGAACGCTATACCACCGACCTACACGGTGACACAGACGAAGTTGCACACGAGCTAGAAGAGGAGGTTATAGATGACCCAGTTGTTGACCCCGATTGGCAGCCATTGGGGGAACAGGGTGCAGGCGGCAGTAGTTCTGAAGCGGAGGTGGAGGAGGGGCCACAGCAGGCATCAATATCGCAGCAGGTTCCATCTGCTGGGCCCGTGTCTGGCCCAAAACGCGTGGCAAAGCCAAAACCTGTTGGAGGACAGCGTGGCCATCCGGTTAAAGCTCAGTCTGCAATTCCTGAAAAGGGATCCGATGCTAGGAAGAGTGCAGTCTGGCATTTTTTTAAACAACATCCAATTGATCAGCGCAAAGTCATCTGTCAAAAATGTTTAACTACCTTAAGCAGAGGTCAGAATCTGAAAAGTCTCAATACAAGTTGCATGCATAGACATTTAACCACCATGCATTTGCAAGCCTGGACTAACTACCAAACGTCCCTTAAGGTTGTAGCACCCTCGGCCAATGAAGCTAGTCAGCAACGCAACATCCCTTCCGTCACTGTAAGGCCACCATTTTCCGCACCACCGGCAGTATCTGTGCAGGTTTCTTTGCCAGCCAAAAGCAGTCAGGGTCAGGGAATCACCAGTTTTGTAGGAGGAAATACTGCATCTAGGGCATCGGCGGAAACAATACCGTCTCCAACCGTCTCTCAGTCTGCCATGTCCACCGGCACACCCGCTAGTTCCACAATCTCAAGCTTTCCAGTCCAGCTCACCCTACATGAGACTCTGGTTAGAAAAAGGAAGTACTTATCCTCGCATCCGCGTACACAGGGTTTTAACGCCCACATAGCTAGACTAATCTCGTTAGAGATGATGCCCTACCGGTTAGTTGAAAGCGAAGCTTTCAAAGCCCTGATGGAGTACGCTGAACCACGCTACGAGCTACTCAGTCAACACTTTTTTTCGAGAAAAGCCATCCCAGCCCTGCACCAGCATGTTATACAGCGCATCGTCCATGCACTCAGGCAATCTGTGAGTACAAAGGTGCACCTGACTACAGATGCATGGACCAGTAGGCATTGCCAGGGACGTTATGTGTCCATGACGGCACACTGGGTGAATGTGGTGGATGCAGGATCCACAGGGGACATCAATTTCGGGACAGTTGTGCCTAGCCCACGGTCTAGGAAACAGTTGGCTGTAGGCGTTCGCACCCCCTCCTCCTCCTCATCCTCCTGCAGAAGCGAGAGCTCTTCCACAGACCGCAGTCGCCCAACCACTCCATCGGCAGCTGTCACATTCCTTGCCTGGCTCAAACCTTAAACCTGGTGGTGCATTGCTTATTGAAAACTTATCCTGGGTTCTCCGACCTGCTCCTCAAAGTGCGTGGACTTTGCTCACATATCCACCGTTCGCCTGTACTGTTGTGAATTCTGTGGCTGAATTCACTCCTGTGGTCACAAGTGGTACTGCAGCTTCTGAGCTTCCTCCCTCAGGTGTTCTGGTGAGCTCGTTGGCTGCTTTGTTATTTAACTCCACCTGATTCTGTCTTCCTTGCTCCTTGTCAATGTTCCAGTGTTGGATTTGAGCTTCTGGATCTTTCCTGTGGCCTGCTGCTCTGCTTAGATAAGTGCTTCTTTGCTTTTGTTGCTACTTTTTTCTGTCCAGCTTGTCTTTTCGTTTTGCTGGTAGCTCTGAGACGCAAAGGGTGTACCGCCGTGCCGTTAGTTCGGCGCGGTGGGTCTTTTTGCCCCCTTTGCGTGGTTTTTTGCTTTAGGGTTTTTTGTAGACTGCAAAGTTCTCTTTGCTATCCTCGCTCTATCTAGAATATCGGGCCTCACTTTGCTGAATCTATTTCATCCCTACGTTTGTCTTTTCATCTTGCTAACAGTCATTATATGTGGGGGGCTGCCTTTTCCTTTGGGGTATTTCTCTGAGGCAAGTCAGGCTTGTTTTTCTATCTTCAGGCTAGTCAGCTCCTCAGGCTGTGCCGAGTTGCATAGGTAGTGTCAGGCGCAATCCACAGCCGCCTTTAGTTGTGTTTAGGATAGGTTCAGGTATTGCGGTCTACAGAGATTCCACGTCTCAGAGCTCGTTCTATTGTTTTTGGGTTATTGTCAGATCACTGTATGTGTTCTGATTGCTGGCACACTGTGTCACTGGATTGCCTACATAACAGTACAAGGAGCCAACCTAATGATTCTCAATAGAGGGAAAAAAGAAGTTCTGACATCATTTTTTTTTCTCAACTCTGTGTTCAGTCTTTTTTTTCCCCTAGACATTTGGGTGTTTCAGGACACAGGTGTGGACATGGATATTCAGGGTCTGTGCAATTCAATGGATAATCTCGTTACAAATGTACAAAGGATTCAAGATACTATTGATCAGAAATCTATGTTAGAACCAAGAATTCCTATTCCTGATTTGTTTTTTGGTGATAGAACTAAGTTTCTTAATTTCAAAAATAATTGTAAGCTATTTCTGGCCTTGAAACCTCATTCTTCTGGTAATCCTATTCAACAGGTTTTGATTATTATTTCTTTTTTGCGCGGCGACCCTCAGGACTGGGCATTTTCTCTTGCGCCAGGAGACCCTGCATTGAGTAATGTAAATGCGTTTTTCCTGGCGCTCGGATTGCTTTACGATGAGCCTAATTCAGTGGATCAGGCTGAGAAAAATTTGCTGGCTTTGTGCCAGGGTCAGGATGATATAGAAGTATATTGTCAGAAATTTAGGAAGTGGTCAGTACTCACTCTGTGGAATGAATCTGCGCTGGCAGCTTTGTTCAGAAAGGGTCTCTCTGAGGCTCTTAAGGATGTCATGGTGGGTTTTCCTATGCCTGCTGGTTTGAATGAGTCTATGTCTTTGGCCATTCAGATCGGTCGACGCTTGCGCGAGCGTAAATCTGTGCACCATTTGGCGGTAGTGTCTAAGATTAAACCTGAGCCTATGCAGTGCGATAGGACTATGACCAGAGTTGAACGGCAAGAACACAGACGTCTGAATGGTTTGTGTTTCTACTGTGGTGATTCCACTCATGCTATTTCTGATTGTCCTAAGCGCACTAAGCGGTTCGATAGGTCTGCCGTCATTGGTACTGTACAATCCAAATTCCTTCTGTCCATTACCTTGATATGCTCTTTGTCATCGTATTCTGTCATGGCGTTTGTGGATTCAGGCGCTGCCCTGAATCTGATGGATTTGGATTATGCTAAACGTTGTGGGTTTTTCTTGGAGCCTTTGCGGTGTCCTATTCCGTTGAGAGGAATTGATGCTACACCTTTGGCCAAGAATAAACCTCAGTACTGGACCCAGCTGACCATGTGCATGGCTCCTGCACATCAGGAAGTTATTCGCTTTCTGGTGCTACATAATCTGCATGATGTGGTCGTGTTGGGGTTGCCATGGCTGCAAACCCATAATCCAGTATTGGATTGGAACTCTATGTCGGTATCCAGCTGGGGTTGTCAGGGGGTACATGGTGATGTTCCATTTTTGTCTATTTCGTCATCCACTCCTTCTGAGGTCCCAGAGTTCTTGTCTGATTATCAGGATGTATTTGAAGAGCCCAAGTCCGATGCCCTACCTCTGCATAGGGATTGTGATTGTGCTATCAATTTGATTCCCTAAAGGTCGATTATTTAATTTATCCGTGCCTGAACACGCCGCTATGCGCAGTTATGTGAAGGAATCCCTGGAGAAGGGACATATTCGCCCATCGTCATCACCACTGGGAGCAGGGTTCTTTTTTGTAGCCAAGAAAGATGGTTCGCTGAGACCGTGTATTGATTACCGCCTTCTTAATAAGATCACTGTTAAATTTCAGTATCCCTTGCCATTGTTATCTGACTTGTTTGCTCGGATTAAGGGGGCTACTTGGTTCACTAAGATAGATCTTCGTGGTGCGTATAATCTGGTGAGAATCAGGCAAGGAGATGAATGGAAAACTGCATTTAATACGCCCGAGGGTCATTTTGAGTATCTAGTGATGCCGTTCGGACTTGCCAATGCTCCATCTGTGTTTCAGTCTTTTATGCAAGACATCTTCCGTGAGTATCTGGATAAATTCCTGATTGTTTACTTGGATGACATTTTGATCTTCTCAGATGATTGGGACTCTCATGTGAAGCAGGTCAGAATGGTTTTCCAGGTCCTGCGTGCTAATTCTTTGTTTGTGAAGGGATCAAAGTGTCTCTTCGGTGTGCAGAAAGTTTCATTTTTGGGGTTCATCTTTTCCCCTTCTACTATCGAGATGGATCCGGTTAAGGTCCAAGCCATCCAGGATTGGACTCAGCCGACATCTCTGAAAAGTCTGCAAAAATTCCTGGGCTTTGCTAATTTTTATCGTCGCTTCATCTGTAATTTTTCTAGCATTGCCAAACCATTGACCGATTTGACCAAGAAGGGTGCTGATTTGGTTAATTGGTCTTCTGCTGCTGTGGAAGCTTTTCAGGAGTTGAAGCATCGTTTTTGTTCTGCCCCTGTGTTGTGTCAACCAGATGTTTCTCTTCCGTTCCAGGTCGAGGTTGATGCTTCTGAGATTGGAGCAGGGGCGGTTTTGTCACAGAGAGGTTCTGGTTGCTCAGTGTTGAAACCATGTGCTTTCTTTTCCAGGAAGTTTTTGGCTGCTGAGCGTAATTATGATGTGGGCAACCGAGAGTTGCTGGCCATGAAGTGGGCATTCGAGGAATGGCGTCATTGGCTTGAAGGAGCTAAGCATCGCGTGGTGGTATTGACTGATCATAAGAACCTTACTTATCTCGAGTCTGCCAAGCGCTTGAATCCTAGACAGGCCCGTTGGTCGTTATTTTTTGCCCGCTTCGATTTTGTGATTTCGTACCTTCCGGGCTCTAAAAATGTGAAGGCGGATGCTCTGTCTAGGAGTTTTGTGCCCGACTCTCCGGGTTCATCTGAGCCGGCGAGTATCCTCAAGGAAGGAGTCATTGTGTCTGCCATCTCCCCTGATTTGCGGCGAGTGTTGCAAAAGTTTCAGGCTAATAAACCTGATCGTTGTCCAGCGTAGAAACTGTTCGTCCCTGATAGGTGGACTAGTAAAGTTATCTCTGAACTTCATTGTTCGATGTTGGCTGGTCATCCTGGAATCTTTGGTACCAGAGAGTTAGTGGCTAGATCCTTCTGGTGGCCATCTCTGTCACGGGATGTACGTACTTTTGTGCAGTCCTGTGGGATTTGTGCTAGGGCTAAGCCCTGCTGTTCACGTGCCAGTGGGTTGCTTTTGCCCTTGCCGGTCCCAAAGAGGCCTTGGACACATATTTCGATGGATTTCATTTCTGACCTTCCCGTTTCTCAAAAGATGTCAGTCATTTGGGTGGTCTGTGATCGCTTTTCTAAAATGGTCCATCTGGTGCCCTTGGTTAAATTGCCTTCCTCCTCTGATTTGGTGCCTTTGTTCTTCCAGCATGTGATTCGTTTGCATGGCATTCCTGAGAATATTGTTTCTGACAGAGGTTCCCAGTTTATTTCAAGGTTTTGGCGAGCCTTTTGTGGTAGGATGGGCATTGACCTATCTTTTTCCTCGGCTTTCCATCCTCAGACTAATGGCCAGACCGAACGAACCAATCAGACCTTGGAAACATATCTGAGATGTTTTGTTTCTGCAGATCAGGATGATTGGGTGTCCTTTTTGCCGTTGGCTGAGTTCGCCCTTAATAATCGGGCCAGCTCGGCTACTTTGGTCTCTCCATTTTTCTGCAATTCTGGGTTCCATCCTCGTTTCTCTTCAGGACAGGTTGAGTCTTCGGACTGTCCTGGTGTGGATTCTGTGGTGGACAGGTTGCAGCAGATCTGGACTCAGGTAGTGGACAATTTGACCTTGTCCCAGGAGAAGGCTCAACTTTTCGCTAATCGCAGGCGCCGTGTGGGTCCCCGACTTCGTGTTGGGGATCTGGTTTGGTTATCTTCTCGTCATATTCCTATGAAGGTTTCCTCTCCTAAATTTAAACCTCGTTTTATTGGTCCGTATAGGATTTCTGAGATTCTCAATCCTGTGTCCTTTCGTCTGACCCTCCCAGACTCCTTTTCCATACATAATGTATTCCGTAGGTCGTTGTTGCGGAGATACGTGGCACCTATGGTTCCATCTGTTGAGCCTCCTGCCCCGGTTTTGGTGGAGGGGGAATTGGAGTATATTGTGGAGAAAATTTTGGATTCTCGTGTTTCTAGACGGAAACTCCAGTATCTGGTTAAATGGAAGGGTTATGCTCAGGAAGATAATTCCTGGGTTTTTGCCTCTGATGTCCATGCTCCAGATCTTGTTCGTGCCTTTCATGTGGCTCATCCTGGTCGGCCTGGGGGCTCTGGTGAGGGTTCGGTGACCCCTCCTGAAGGGGGGGGTACTGTTGTGAATTCTGTGGCTGAATTCACTCCTGTGGTCACAAGTGGTACTGCAGCTTCTGAGCTTCCTCCCTCAGGTGTTCTGGTGAGCTCGTTGGCTGCTTTGTTATTTAACTCCACCTGATTCTGTCTTCCTTGCTCCTTGTCAATGTTCCAGTGTTGGATCTGAGCTTCTGGATCTTTCCTGTGGCCTGCTGCTCTGCTTAGATAAGTGCTTCTTTGCTTTTGTTGCTACTTTTTTCTGTCCAGCTTGTCTTTTCGTTTTGCTGGTAGCTCTGAGACGCAAAGGGTGTACAGCCGTGCCGTTAGTTCGGCGCGGTGGGTCTTTTTGCCCCCTTTGCGTGGTTTTTTGCTTTAGGGTTTTTTGTAGACTGCAAAGTTCTCTTTGCTATCCTCGCTCTATCTAGAATATCGGGCCTCACTTTGCTGAATCTATTTCATCCCTACGTTTGTCTTTTCATCTTGCTAACAGTCATTATATGTGGGGGGCTGCCTTTTCCTTTGGGGTATTTCTCTGAGGCAAGTCAGGCTTGTTTTTCTATCTTCAGGCTAGTCAGCTCCTCAGGCTGTGCCGAGTTGCATAGGTAGTGTCAGGCGCAATCCACAGCCGCCTTTAGTTGTGTTTAGGATAGGTTCAGGTATTGCGGTCTACAGAGATTCCACGTCTCAGAGCTCGTTCTATTGTTTTTGGGTTATTGTCAGATCACTGTATGTGTTCTGATTGCTGGCACACTGTGTCACTGGATTGCCTACATAACACTGTACACTCCAGCCGTATGCAGACCTATCAGCGGTCTTTGAACCTTCCCCAGCATCGCCTAATCATAGACGTTGCAACAAGGTGGAACTCAACACTGCACATGCTTCAGAGACTGTGCGAACAGAGGTGGGCTGTTATGTTTTTGTGGGAGGATACACATACACGGGCAGGCAGTAGGATGGCAGACATGGAGTTGTCAGGTGTGCAGTGGTCGAAGATACAAGACATGTGCCAAGTCCTTCAGTGTTTTGAGGAATGCACACGGCTGGTTAGTGCAGACAACGCCATAATAAGCATGAGCATCCCCCTAATGTGTCTGCTGATGCAAAGTTTGACGCACATAAAGGACCAGGCGTCTGCACCAGAGGAAGAGGAAAGCCTTGATGACAGTCAGCCATTGTCTGGTCAGGGCAGTGTACAGGACGAGGTAGCGGGCGAACAGGAGGTGGAGGACGAGGAGGACGAGGAGGATGATGGGGATGAGTATATTTTTAATGAGGAAGCTTTCCCGGGGGCACTGGAAATTGGTGGCGTGGCAAGGCCGGGTTCTGGTTTTTTGAGGAACACAAGTGACGTAGATTTGCCTGAAACTGCCCCTCAACCAATCACAAACGCAGATTTGACAACTGGAACTTTGGCCCACATGGCGGATTATGCCTTACGTATCCTCAAAAGGGACACACGCATTACAAAAATGATGAACGATGACGATTACTGGTTGGCCTGCCTCCTTGATCCTCGCTATAAAGGCAAATTGCAAAATATTATGCCACATGAGAACTTGGAACTAATATTAGCAACCAAACAATCAACTCTTGTTGACCGTTTGCTTCAGGCAATCCCAGCACACAGCGCCCGTGATCGTTCTCACACGAGCTCCAGGGGGCAGCAGACCAGGAGTGTTAGGGGTGCACACATCAGAAGTGGTGTTGGACAGAGGGGTTTTCTGACCAGGTTGTGGAGTGATTTTGCTATGACCGCAGACAGGACAGGTACTGCTGCATCAATTGAAAGTGACAGGAGACAACATTTGTCCAGTATGGTTACAAACTATTTTTCATCCCTTATCGATGTTCTCCCTCAACCGTCATTCCCATTTGATTACTGGGCATCCAAATTAGACACCTGGCCAGAATTGGCAGAATATGCATTGCAGGAGCTTGCTTGCCCGGCAGCTAGTGTCCTATCAGAAAGACCATTCAGTGCTGCAGGTTCAATATTAACTGAAAAAAGGACTCGTCTGGCTAACCAAAATGTTGATGATCTAGCATTCATTAAAATGAACCACAACTGGATTTCGAATTCGTTTGCCCCACCATGCCCGGCCGACACCTAGCTTTCCTATGAAAAGCTCTTGCCTGTGGACTACTGTGAATTACTTTTCTAATGTCTTAATTTGCTTCAGCTAATTGTCCAGCATACGACATGTTTACACCTCCCTAAATGGCCAAACACAGTTATCTCTCACACTTCCACCAATGTTTAGTCTATGCGCTGACATCCTTCCATTCCTGCCACTGACAATACCATTGTGTTGACATGTATGATGGTACTTAACATAGTCAGGGGCAGTGTCCTCTATTTACCAAAGTAAATACTTTGCGCCAAATTAGTAGGTCTGAAACTACGCAGAGGATCCCACCCCTGTACCTAATGATTGCACCCTTTAGTGTTTTCGTTTTGTTTTAATGCGAGACATTCACATTTATTTATTGTTTTGGACTACTAACTGGCAGACACTCATTACAATCGGCCTCCGCTGACCAGACCACTGCTGCCCGTGTACCCCTGGAACAAATTTTAAATTGCCTACAGCCAGTCCAATTTTATTATGTTAGGCCTTCGGCGCCTGTCTGCGGTCCCTCCTTCCACTAGGCATCAACTGACCTGTCTACTGCTGCCCGTGTACCCCTGGAACCAATTTTAAATTGCCTACAGCCAGCCCAATTTTATTATGTTAGGCCTTCGAAGCCTGTCTGCGGTCCCTCCTTCCACTAGGCCTCCACTGACCTGTCTACTGCTGCTCGTGTACCCCTGGAACCAATTATAAAGTGACTACAGCCATATGTTATGTTAGGCCTTAGAAGCCTGTCTGCGGCCCGTTCTTTCTACTGCTCCTACACTGACCAGACCACTGCTGCCCGTGTACCCCTGGAACCTATTTAACCCCTTCACCCCAAAGCCTGTTTTCACCTAAGTGACAGGGCCAATTTTTACAATTCTGACCACTGTCACTTTATGAGGTCATAACTCTGAAACGCTTCAACGGATCCTGGTGATTCTGACACTGTTTTCTCGTGACATATTGTACTTCATGATAGTGGTAATACTTCTTCGATATGACTTGCATTTATTTGTGAAAAAAACAAAAATTTGTAGGAAATTATGAAAATTTAGCAATTTTCAAACTCTTAGTTTTTATGCCCTTAAATTAGAGAGTTATATCACATAATATAGTTAATAAGCAACATTTCCCACATGTCTGCTTTACATCAGCACAATTTTGGAAACATAATTTTTTTTTGTTAGGACGTTATAAGGGTTAAAAGTTGACCAGCGATTTCTCAGTTTTGCAACAAAATTTGCAAAACCATTTTTTTACGGACCACCTCACACTTGAAGTGACTTTGAGGGGTCTATATGACAGAAAATGTCCAAAAGTGACACCATTCTAAAAACTGCATCCCTCAAGGTACTCAAAACCACATTCAAAAAGTTTATTAACCCTTCAGGTGCTTCACAGGAATTTTTTGAATGTTTAAAAAAATTGAACATTTAACTTTTTTTTCACAAATTTTTACTTCAGGTCCAATTTGTTTCATTTTACCAATGGTAACAGGAGAAATTGGACCACAAAAGTCGTTGTACAATTTGTCCTGAGTACGCCGATACCCCATATGTGGGGGTAAACCACTGTTTGGGCACATGGCAGAGCTCGGAAGGGAAGGAGCGCCATTTGACTTTTCAATGCAAGATTTGCTGGAATTGAGATCGGAGCCCATGTCACGATTGGAGAACCCCTGATGTGCCTAAACAGTGGAAACCCCCACAAGTGACACCATTTTGGAAAGTAGACCCCATAAGGAACTAATCTAGATGTGTGGTTAGCACTTTGAACCTCCAAGTGCTTCACAGAAGTTTATAATGTAGAGCCGTAAAAAAATTTTTTTTATTAATTTTCACAAAAAAATGATCTTTTTGCCCCCAATTTTTTATTTTCCCAAGGGTAAAAGGATAAATTGGACCCCAAAAGTTGTTGTGCAATTTGTCCTGAGTACGTCGTTACTTCATATATGGGGATAAACCACTGTTTGAGCGCATGGCAGAGCTCGGAAGGGAAGGAGTGCCATTTGACTTTTCAATGCAAAATTGGCTGGAATTGAGATCGGACGCCATGTCGCATTTGGAGAGCCCCTGACGTGCCTTAACAGTGGAAACCCCCCACAAGTGACCCCATTTTGGAAAGAAGACCCCCTAAGGAACTTATCTAGATGTGTGGTGAGCACTTTTAACCCCCAATTGTTTCACTAAAGTTTAGAATGTAGCATTGTGAAAATTAAAAAATCATTTTTTCTTTCCACAAAATGATGTTTTAGCCCGCAATTTTTTTTTCCCAAGGGTAACAGGAGAAATTGGACCACAAATGTTATTGTCCAATTTGTCCTGAGTACGCTGATACCCCACATGTGGGGGGGAACCACCGTTTGAGTGCATGGCAGAGCTCGGAAGGGAAGGAGCGCCATTTGAAATGCAGACTTAGATGGAATGGACTGCAGGTGTCATGTTGCATTTGCAGAGCCCCTGATGTACCTAAACAGTAGAAACCCACCACAAGTGACCCCATATTGGAAACTAGACCCCCCAAGGAACTTATCTAGATGTGTTGTGAGAGCTTTGAACCAACAAGTGTTTCACTACAGTTTATAACGCAGAGCCGTGAAAATAAAAAATATTTTTTTTTCCACGAAAATGATATTTTATCCCCTATGTTTTTATTTTCCCAAGGGTAACAGGACAAATTGGACCCCAAAAGTTGTTGTCCAACTTGTCCTGAGAACGCTGATACCCCATATGTTGGGGGGAACCACTGTTTGGGTGCACGGCAGAGCTCGGAAGGGAAGGAGCGCCATTTGAAATGCAGACTTAGATGGATTGGTCTGCAGGCGTCATGTTGCATTTGCAGAGCCCCTGATGTACCTAAACAGTAGAAACCCACCACAAGTGACCCCATATTGGAAACTAGACCCCCCAAGGAACTTATCTAGATGTGTTGTGAGAGCTTTGAACCAACAAGTGTTTCACTACAGTTTATAACGCAGAGTCGTGAAAATAAAAAATATTTTTTTTTCCACGAAAATGATATTTTATCCCCTATGTTTTTATTTTCCCAAGGGTAACAGGACAAATTGGACCCCAAAAGTTGTTGTCCAACTTGTCCTGAGAACGCTGATACCCCATATGTTGGGGGGAACCACTGTTTGGGTGCACGGCAGAGCTCGGAAGGGAAGGAGCGCCATTTGAAATGCAGACTTAGATGGATTGGTCTGCAGGCGTCATGTTGCATTTGCAGAGCCCCTGATGTACCTAAACAGTAGAAACCCCCCACAAGTGACCCCATATTGGAAACTAGACCCCCAAAGGAACTTATCTAGATGTGTTGTGAGAGCTTTGAACCAACAAGTGTTTCACTACAGTTTATAACGCAGAGCCGTGAAAATAAAAAATATTTTTTTTTCCATGAAAATGATATTTTATCCCCTATGTTTTTATTTTCCCAAGGGTAACAGGACAAATTGGACCCCAAAAGTTGTTGTCCAACTTGTCCTGAGAACGCTGATACCCCATATGTTGGGGGGAACCACTGTTTGGGCACACAGGAGAACTCGGAAGGGAAGGAGCACTGTTTTACTTTTTCAAAGCAGAATTGGCTGGAATTGAGATCGGACGCCCCCTGATGTGCCTAAACAGTGGAAACCCCCAATTATAACTGAAACCCTAACCCCAACCCTAACCCTAGCCCTAACCCTAACCCTAGCCCTAGCCCTAACCCTAGCCCTAACCCTAGCCCTAGCCCTAACCCTAGCCCTAACCCTAGCCCTAACCCTAGCACTAATGGGAAAATGGAAATAAATACATTTTTTTACATTTTATTATTTTTCCCTAACTAAGGGGGTGATGAAGGGGGGTTTGATTTACTTTTATAGCGTTTTTTTGGCGGATTTTTATGATTGGCAGCTGTCACACACTAAAAGACGCTTTTTATTGCAAAAAATAGTTTTTGCATCACCACATTTTGAGAGCTATAATTTATCCATATTTTGGCCCACAGAGTCATATGAGGTCCTGTTTTTTGCGGGACGAGTTGACGTTTTTATTGGTAACATTTTCGGGCAGATGACATTTTTTGATCGCTTTTTATTCCGATTTTTGGGAGGCGGAATGAACAAAAACCAGCAATTCCTGAATTTCTTTTAGGGGGGGCGTTTATACCGTTCCACGTGTGGTAAAATGGATAAAGCAGTTTTATTCTTCGGGTCAGTACGATTACAGCGATACCTCAATTATGTAATTTTTTTAATGTTTTGGCGCTTTTACACAATAAAAACTATTTTATATAAAAAAATAATTGTTTTTGCATCGCATTATTCTGAGAGCTATAACTTTTTTATTTTTCTGCTGATGATGCTATATGGCGGCTTTTTTTTTGCGGGACAAGATGACGTTTTCAGCGGTACCATGGTTATTTATATCCGTCGTTTTGATCGCGTGTTATTCCACTTTTTGTTCGCTGTATGATAATAAAGCGTTGTTTTTTGCCTTGTTTTTTTTTTTTTTTTGCGGTGTTCACTGAAGGGGTTAACTAGTGGGATAGTTTTATAGAGCGGGTCGTTACGGACGCAGCGATACCAAATATGTGTACATTTATTGTTTTTTTTTTTTTTACATAAATAAATGGATTTATTGGGAAATGTTTTTTCTTTTTATTTGGGGATTTTTTTTAATTTTTTTTTACACATTCTATTTTTTTTTTTTTTTACTTTCTAACATTGTCCCAGGGTGGGACATCTCTGTATTAGATCAGATCGTTGATCTGACACTGTGCATAGCACAGTGTCAGATCAACGATCTGACATGCAGTTTAGCTGGCTCTCACTTCATGACCCGGAAGGAGTCCGGCGGCCATCTTGGATCCGGGGACTCCTTCCGGGTCACCGGAGCAATGCGATCTCATTGCGTTGCTCCGGTGGGAGAGCGCAGGGAGCCCCCGTCCCTGCGTGATCCCCCTCTATGCCGCTGTCACTACTGACAGCGGCATCAGAGGGGTTAAATGCCCGCGATCGGCGATAGCGCCGATCGTGGGCATTGCTGCGGGGTGTCAGCTGTCGTATACAGCTGACACCCGCACCCGATCACCGCGGCGCTCAGCGCGAGACCGCGGTGATCGGTGCGCCGTACTAGTACTGCTGCTGGCACTAATGCAGTGCCGGCAGCGCAGTACTAGTACGGCGCATGTCGCAAAGGGGTTAAAAGTGCCTACAGTCCAATTTTATTATGTTAGGCCTTCGAAGCCTGTCTGCGGTCCCTCCTTCCACTATGCCTCCACTGACCAGACCACTGCTGCCCGTGTACCCCTGGAACCAATTATAAAGTGCCTACAGCCATATGTTATTATGTTAGGCCTTAGCAGCCTGTCTGTGGCCCGTTCTTTCTACTACTTCTACACTGACCAGACCACTGCTGCCCGTGTACCCCTGGAACCTATTTAAAAGTGCCTACAGCCCAATTTTATTATGTTAGGCCTTCGAAGCCTGTCTGCGGTCCCTCCTTCCACTAGGCCTCCACTGACCTGTCTACTGCTGCCCGTGTACCCCTGGAACCAATTATAAAGTGACTACAGCCATATGTTATTATGTTAGGCCTTAGAAGCCTGTCTGCGGCCCGTTCTTTCTACTACTCCTACACTGACCAGACCACTGCTGCCCGTGTACCCCTGGAACCTATTTAAAAGTCTCATAGTACGCAAAAGTGTTGCTGCCGGTGGGAGGCGCCCCCGCCGTGCAAACACACTGCTGTACTTTGAGGTGCCCTGTGCCAGTGCCAATGCCAACGAGTGGGCCCCCCCTGCTTGCTCAGGATCACAGCACTTGCAAAGTTGAAATACTTACCTCTCCCTGCTCCACTGCCGTGACGTGGTCCAGATTTACTGGGCCCACTAATTACTTGAACCAGCCCTACCCCCCACAACTTTAGCCAAATGACCCCCAATTTCAAATGCCTTCCAATTATTATAAGCTAAATTACGATTGACAAGCTTCTGTAACAAGAATGGATGTTTTTGCCTTTAAAATGGCCAGTGTAGGTGTTTTCCTGGCCTCCACTCACTGCCGACTATGCTCCCCCATTGACTTGGATTGGGTTTCGTGTTTCGGTCGATACTTTTCGCGATAATCGGCCGATTCCACTCGACTCGACTTTTAAGATAGTTGGGTTTCGCGAAACACGGCTCGACTCCAAAAAGGTCAAGGTCGCTCAACCCTACCTATAGATAATCTCTCAAACATGTGGTACACTACACAATAACAAGACACACAAAACAAAAATATTCAAAAACAATCACATGATGCACACAATATTACACTATTATCCCTTAAACGATCCTGGGTAGATATAAGCACCAATGCAGTGGTATCACAGAGAATTTATGCATGGTAAAAGATACATTTCACAAAAAAGAAGAATATCATGTATGGCCTAATTAATTGTGGATCAGCAGAAGGCACATGCATCACCATGATGAAGGCTGAGTGCCGAAACGCGCGTTGTAGTGGATGCCATTCCAGAGGGAATCTGTATCATATACCGTTTCACATATTTATATGTAGTACTGTGCATAATCGTGGACTGATATCCTGGGACATATATACAGTAAATATATACACACAGCTCAAAAAAATAAAGGGGACACTTAAACAACAGAATATGACTCCAAGTAAATCAAACTTCTATGAAATGAAACTGTCCACTTAGGAAGCAACACTGTTTGACAATCAATTTCACATGCTGTTGTGCAAGTGGAATAGACAACAGATTGAAATTGTTGGCAATTATCAAGACACACTCAATAAAGGAGTGGTTCTGAATGTGGGGACCACAGACCACATCTCAGTACCAATGATTTCTGGCTGGTGTTTTGGTCATTTTTGAATGTTGGTTGTGCTTTCACACTCGTGGTAGCATGAGACAGATTCTACAACCCACACAAGTGGCTCAGGTAGTGCAGCTCATTCAGGATGGCACATTAATGTGAGCTGTAGCAAGAAGGTTTGCTGTGTCTGTCAGTGTAGTGCCCAGAGGCTGGAGGTGCTACCAGGAGACAGGCCAGTAGACCAGGAGATGTGGAGGGGGCTGTAGGAAAACAAAAATCCAACAGAGGAGCGCTACCTCAGCCTTTGTGCAAGGAGGAACAGGTTGAGCACTGCCAGAGCCCTGCAAAATGACCTCCAGCAGGCCACAAATGTACATGTGTCTGCACAAACGGTTAGAAACCGACTCCATGAGGATGGTCTGAGTGCCCGACATCCACAGATGGGGGTTGTGCTCACAGCCCAAAACTATGCAGGATCCTTGGCATTTGCCACAGAACACCAGGATTGGCAAAGTCGCCACTGCCGCCCTATGCTCTTCACAGATGAAAGCAGGTTCACACTGAGCACATGTGACAGATGTGATAGAGTCTGGAGATGCCGTAGAGAGCGATCTGCTGCCTGCAACATCCTTCAGCATGTCCGGTTTGCCAGTGGGTCAGTAATGGTGTGGGGTGGCATTTCTTTGGAGGGCTATACAGCCCTCCATGTGCACACCAGAGGTAGCCTGACTGCCATTAGGTACCGAGATGAGATCCTCAGACCCCTTGTGAGACAATATGCTGGTGCAGTTGGCCCTGGGTTCCTCCTAATGCAGAACAATGCCAGACCTCATATGACTGGAGTGTGTCAGCAGTTCCTGCAAGATGAAGGCATTAAAGCTATGGACTGCGCTGCCCATTCCCCAGACAGGCATCCGATTGAACACATCTGGGACATCATGTTTTGCACCAACCACCAACGTCACGTTGCACAACAGACTATCCAGGAGTTGGTGGATGCTTTAGTCCAGGTCTGGGAGGAGATCCCTCAGGAGACCATATGCTGCCTCATCAAGAGCATGCCCAGGCTTTGTAGGGAGGTCATACAGGCACGTGGAGGCCACACACACACACTACTGGGGATCATTTCCTTGTCTTGAGGCATTTCCACTGAAGTTGGTCAGCCTGTATCTTCATTTTCCACTTTGATTTTGAGCATCATTCCAACTCCTGACCTCCATGGGATATTAGTTGTGATTTACGTTGATAATTTTTAGGTTTTACTGTTCTCAACACATTCCACTATGCAATCAATAAAGATTTACAACTGGAATATTTCATTCAGTGATATTATTATTATTATTTATTGTTATAGCGCCATTTATTCCATGGCGCTTTACATGTAAGGAGGGGTATACATAATAAAAACAAGTACAATAATCTTAAACAATACAAGTCATAACTGGTACAGGAGGAGAGAGGACCCTGCCCGCGAAGGCTCACAATCTGCAAGGGATGGGTGAGAATACAGTAGGCGAGGGTAGAGCTGGTCATGCAGCGTTTTGGTCGATCGATGGTTACTGCAGGTTATAGGCTTGCCAGAAAAGGTAGGTCTTCAGGTTCTTTTTGAAGGTTTCGATGGTAGGTGAGAGTCTGATATGTTGGAGTAGAGGGTTCCAGACTAGGGGTGATACGGAAGAGAAATCTTGCATACGATTGTGGGAAGAGGAGATAAGAGGGGAGTAGAGGAGGTCTTGTGAGGATCGGAGGTTGTGTGTAGGTAAGTACCAGGAGACGAGGTCACAGATGTATGGAGGAGACAGGTTGAGGATGGCTTTGTATGTCATGGTTAGGGTTTTGTACTGGAGTCTCTGGGCAATGGGAAGCCAGTGAAGTAGTAGTGTCACTTGCTCTTGGCAGTTAAGAGGTCATTGGTGACCTTAGTTAGGGCAGTTTCAGTGGAGTGGTGTGACCGGAAGCCAGATTGTAAGCAGTCAAAGAGGGAGCAAGAAGAGAGATGGGAGGACAGTTCAAGGTAGACGTGTTGTTCCAGTAGCTTGGAGGCATAGGGGAGAAGTGATATAGGGCGATAGCTAGATCCAGAGGATGGGTCAAGAGAGGGCTTTTTGAGGATAGGTGTGATGGAGGCATGTTTAAAGCTTGAGGGGAAAACACCAGTTGTTAGTGATAGGTTGAAGAGATGGGTTAGGGTTGGGATGAAGACTGTGGTGAGGTTTGGGATGAAGTGGGTTGTGATCGGGTCAAGTGCACAGGTGGTGAGATGTGATCTTGAGAGTAGAGTGGAGAGTCGATCTTCTGTAATGGTGGAGAAGTTGGTTTTGGAGGTGGAGGGCTGGGAAGTCGGGAGGAAGGGCTCTGGGGGTTGTTGACCAAAACTGTCTCTGATGTTATCAATCTTCTGCTTGAAAAATGAGACAAAGTCTTCAGCTGAGATGAGTGGGGAAGGAGGAGGTGCTAGGGGACGGAGGAGAGAATTGAAGGTGTTGAATAACTGTTTAGGGTTGTGAGACAGGGAGGATATGAGAGATGAGAAGTAGGTTTGTGTAGCTGTAGCGAGTGTGGTCTTGAAAGTAGTGAGGGACTGTTTGAATGCGATGAAGTTCTCGTTGGAGTGGGATCTTTTCCATCTGCGCTCAGCAGCACTGGAAGCTTGCCTCAGTTCTTTGGTCAGGCTGGTGTGCCAGGGATGTCTGTTGATTTTGCGAGCTTTGGTATGTGTAAGTGGGGCAGCAGATTCCAAAGCTACAGCTATTGTGGTGTTATATAGAGCTGCAGCGTCATCCGCATTGTGTAAGAAACTTATATCTGTGAGAGGGAGTGTAGGTCAAGGTGTCTAAGATTTCTGCGAGGGTATCTAGGATATGGGATAGCTAGGATATGGAATTTTAGTTTTCCATTTATTTTTTTGTATATATACAGTACAGACCAAAAGTTTGGACACACCTTATTTAAAGATTTTTCTGTATTTTCATGACCATGAAAATTGTACATTCACACTGAAGGCATCAAAACTATGAATTAACACATGTGGAATTATATACTTAACAAAAAAGTGTGAAACAACTGAAATTATGTCTTATATTCTAGGTTCTTCAAAGTAGCCACCTTTTGCTTTGATGACTGCTTTGCACTCTCTTGGCAGGGGAGGAAGCAAAAGACAATACTGACATTACAGCAGGGGATCATAGAGGATTCATTTTGTCAGGTAAAATAATTCACTGTTTTTAAACAATATTTTACCTCACAAAATGTATCCTCTGTGATCTCCTGCTGTAATGTCAGTATTGTCTTTTGCTTCCTCCCCTGCCCAGGAGCTGTGGTATGTTCTGTACATGGTCAGACACAGACAATTTTTAAAATGCAACTTTCGTTCATGGGAAATCCCCTTGCACAGTGGTGGAGAAAAAGAGAGCACACAAGGAGGAGAGCACATGGGGTGCACAGGTCAAAGAAGAGATGACATGAGAGGAGAAGACAGCAGATGGGGAGAGAGAAAGCACACAGGGGTGAGAGAGACAGAGCACAGGGGGGAGACAGCTCAAACGGGACAGCACATGAGGGGAGAACACAGCACAGGAAGGAGAGATAAAGCAGACAAGGGGATAGCACATGGGGTAGACAGGTCAAAGAAGAGAACACAGACGGGTGAAGTCAGCACATGGGGAAAGAGAGAGTGGATGGGTGGGTGAGCACATGGGGGAGAGATTCTCAAAGCTGCAAAACCTGCCCCAATCGTAACATTATCGCCCTCCATCTAGTATAATAATAAAGAGGACTCCTATTTTTATTGAACTCATGTTAGTTCAGTACTTGTATCTCAATGTTTTGGATAAATTACATTTGTTTTACCATATATGAACGTGCTACAGGTTTTCTCCCTGAAAAAAATTATGCCATGACCAACTATTCTGTCTTTGTTAGTTACAGTGAGAGAAATGAATCACTAATGAGAGTTTTTGGACCAAATAAAAAAAGAAACAAATGTTTCTGAGCAACTTGAATGTGTAGATTTTTATCCAGGTACTAACAGGCTCAGATGTAAATTCCAGATGAGTTAGCTGTTCAATGCCTATGTGCCATAGAAAGAAAATAAGGCAGCCACTGAATGATAAAGATGGGGAGGACACACAATCGACAGTAGGAGATTGATTCCAGTGTTGAAACAAAGGCGAGAGCAAAATCATTACTATATTGTATCCAGTATCTACTCCTCCCATATCGCTTATTCTTTCAACAATGGAACTCCTTAAAGAAGTCTTGTGATATACCAGGATATCACACTCCTGTCATAATCCAATCTGCAAACAATGCAGACAGGCAATTACTGGAGAGGAGGATTCTATGGCAATGGGAGATGTGATCCTCACATTAAAGGCTTGTGGATTTAAGTTAAAGCAATGGATCTGGTGTAGAATTATATATCTCTAAATCACCTTCTTTTATACGTAGATGTCAGAAAGGTGTTCGGAAATGCTGCACAAGGCAAGGCTGCAATTTACTACGCCAGACTCCGAGCAATGGGGAAACACCATATGTGGCATATCGCTCTCTTATCCTACTAGTCGCTATGTAGTACAGAAAGAAAACAAGGATTTATACATACAGTATGTAAATAACAAGGTACATACTGTAAATGATATGTATCATGTTGTTTATGAACATGTGCACAATGCAATATAATAATACAAGCATTTGTCTTCAATACTTAACATATCTTCATATCTGAAATCACTTGGATTAAACGCAATTGGCTCATTAACATAGATATTAAAAATGTCATTGTAGTTTACCTTATGAGTAAAAGCATTCTTCCTCTAAGAGTATATATTCCCTTATGAAGATACCATGTGGCAATTGACAGAGGATCCAATGATCCCAGATACAGATCAGTAGAAATCTTTTACTACTAGAAAACTTGTAGATAATATTTGATGATGCCTTGTTCAGGCCCTCATTTATTATACATAGTAAAGAATAATAACCAAATGTTCACAGCTGTAGGCATGTACTTTACATAAACCGATGCAAAACGTTAAAAAACAAGTAAATTTCCAGGCAATGAGGTAGCAAAACACGAATTAGGCTACTTTCACACTAGCGTTCTTTGCAATACGTCGCAATGCGTCGTTTATGGCAAAAAACACATCCTGCAAAGTTGTTTGCAGGATGCGTTTTTGCCCCATAGATTAACATTAGCGACGCATTGCGACGCATTGCCACACGTCGCAACCGTCGTGCGACGGTTGCGCCGTGTTGTGGCGGACCGCCGGGAGCAAAAAGCGTTAAATGTAACGTTTTTTGCTGCCAACGGACCGCTTTTTCTGACCGCGCATGTGCGGCCGGAACTCCGCCCCCACCTCCCCGCACCTCACAATGGGGCAGCGGATGCGCCGGAGAAATGCATCCGCTGCACCCGTTGTGCGGCGCATCAAACGCTAGCGTTGGAATCTCGGTCCGACGCATTGCGACGGGGAGATTACGACGCTAGTGTGAAAGTAGCCTAATGCTGAGGGGTGAATACATGTTCGCAAGCCACTGTACTTTTAATTTAAAGGGGATATGTCACCCCCTGGGATGTATATGACCTATTAATATGGGCATACAGGCAACAGAAATGTCACACTAGTCCTACCTGTTTGCCTCATATTACTGGTTTTATTGCTGAGAAATCTTATATTCTTGCTTTATATTAATGATTTCTTCCAGGCTCCAGGGCGCGTGGTGCCTGTAAGAAGTCCCTGCCCCCTGTGTTCATTACAATACTTACCTCCTCCCATGCACGTCAGTTACGGCCCCAGAATTACCTCCTCCCATGCACGTCAGTTACGGCCCCAGAATCCTGCCCCCTGCACTCTCTCAGAAATACATACCTTATCCTCCCTTCTACGGGCACTGCATTCAGACATCTGCGCAGGCACCGGCGACTTCTGCTGCAGTGACCACCGGTTTGCGCGCCGATAATGTGCTCTCCTCACTTCCTCCCTGTATAGTTATCACCATGCACACATGGTTCCTAGCTGTTACTGTGCAGGGAGGAGATGAGTAGAACATAATATTGACTCACCCACCGGATATCGCAGTGACGGGAAGATGAGGTATGTATTTCTGAGGAAGTGCATTGCTCATGAGCAGGATTCTGGGGCTGTAACTGATGCTGATGGGAGGGGTTAAGTATTATAATGAAGACAAAAGGCAGGGATTTCTTCCAGGCACAGCACACCCCATAGTCTGGAAGAAATTATTAGCATAAATAAAGGATATAACATTTCCCAACAACATGACCATTAACATGAGGCATACAGGTATGACTAGTGTAACATTTCTATTACCTGTATGCACATATTAATAGGTCATATACCATATGTCCCTGCGAGCGACTGATTCCCTTTAATCATTTTTACAAGGGACAATAGGAGAAACTATGTGGTAGTAAATGTTTGGGCACACGAATGGCTCAGAAAGAAAATTGCACTTTATTATTTTTGAACCATAAATTTGTCAGGTGTAGACTGTAGACACCATGTTGCTTTTGAAAAGATCCTGAATTCCAAAACATCAGAATCTTCCCACAAAAGTCTCCATTTTGGAAACAAAGTCACTCACGAAATTCATTATGGGGTATAGTGTGCATGTTTAACCCACAGGTGCTTTTTACTTACTAAAATTTCAATTAGGCCTCAGATATTTCTTTCTCACAAGGGGTAATCATACAAAATGGATGCCTCAAATTGTTTTTGAAATGTCAACCAAATATAATTTCTACCTAACAATCCTTTTTGGATCTCTTATATATGCTATGCACTATACAATAGAAGTGATAAGACAACTTTACTCTTAAGGTCAGTATGCTTACAATGATACCTGTTTTATATAGCTTTTTATGTTTTTATATTTTTGCACACTGAAAGCAAAATTTTATCCAAAATTGTTTTTTCATTGACATATTCTCAGAGAGATATTTTTTTTTACTTTATGCTGACAGAGCAGTTTTTTATGTGATGAGTTGAAGATTTAAACGGTAACATATTGTGGGTACATAACATTGCATGTTTGGTTCGATACATATTTCTTGTATGTTGAATGCACAAAACCTATAATTTCAGAAACTGAAATCGTTCTCGCTGGTTGTTCGCTCCGTGAAAAACCATTGCAGGCATCGTTGCTTTTGCTGTCAAACATGACGAATCACGCCGACCTGACGACCAAATAAAGTTCCGGACTTCTAGCTACGACCAGCGATGTCACAGCAGGATCCTGATCGCTGCTGCGTGTCAAACACAACGAGATCGCTATCAAGGATGCTGCAACATCACGGATCGTTGTCGTTCTCGTTGGAAAGTTGTTCAGTGTGAAGGTACCTTAACATATCATTTTCACCTGTCCAGGGGCACGGATTTACTTATTCTTCATTGCCAAAAAAAAGCACTGTTGAGGAATAAGGCCCCTTAATGACAACACAGGATTAAAGTAATCATAATACTGTTGTGCTTGAAAACATTGAGCTTCACATGTCCAAATGTCACTGTTCTTGTACAGTTCACAATTTCTGGATGTGCTTCGGGACTCTTGACACGAATTCTGGAATTTCATAGGCATGGCTGTTGGCATCGGATTAGATGAGAAATTAATTTCTTTAGGGCAACATGAACTGAGAAACATGGACTTTTTAAGCCAGCCTAATTTTGATGTCCAGAGTTCTACAGGGAAGGTCAACTTTTTTCTCTCATCATTACACCTAGATATGCAATGGGTCTTCCTGGCTTGCTGCCAGTCTTCATTCTTGAGCAATGAATGGGTCTGGCTTTTGAGTTTTTTTTCTAAGTGCAAAATCTTGAAACGTTAAGATCTATGTATTAGACAGTTTTATTATTTTCTTGCCATCCAGTCAATCGAGATGCATTTAAACAGGTCCATTTTTTAAATGTATTACTTTCTTCTACACAAAGTTAGGGTACAAGGGAAATTTTTATTTGTATTTTTGCACGGGAACATCCATTTCTATTCTCTTTTACGGATGTTCGGCTGAGTGGAGTTGTATGGCACGGATATGTAACTTCTGTTTTTATATTCGCCTGTCTGTTCTTTATTTAGGACATACTTTGCTTATACTGTGCTTATCATACTGTCCATGATAACTTTATGTAACCTAAATGCAATAGTAATAGTAAATATTTAGCAAGGGACATTTTGGTTGATGTATATTTTTTAAAATCTGAAATCAATCTGATCAATCCCATTCCCAAGATATTTATATGTTGTACTCTAACAGCTTGTTGCATGTGCTACAATTAGATAAGTGGTAGTATAAAACAGTATGTACATATTTTTTTTTTAAATTATAGTGCAAATGTGATTGTTATGCATTTTGTAAAGTATATAATTGGAGTGGTGTATTAATATAAATTAGGGAATGTCTAAATTATTTCAGATTAATTGTACAGCTCATAAAGTATAACAATAGAGTGTAAAGAAAAATTATAGTATGTTGCCACGCAGGTTGTTCATAAGACGTTAATTAATTATCATAAATAATGTAATGCTATGATACTTGCTTACATTTCACAGTCTTCTAAGCTTCTGTCTCTTATGAAGCAGCAGTGTTGAAAAGAGTTTATTATTATTAAAATTAGAATCATTGACAACAATGATGAATTAACTATCCTAAAAGAACCTCAACTTTAGAACTTTTCTAAGAAAAGATGAAGTCCGGCACTCTGCTTCCAGACTTTAATATCCAATCTTTATTTCAGGAACTTAAATAAAACAACAATCACAACAGCATTGATAGTCATCTGATCTTAATCATGACACACTACATACCAGCCACTGGGCTGCAACACTATGGGTCCGATTCTTTAAGTCTGGCATTGCGCAGAAAATTTCATTCAAGGAATTCAAGGAATTTTGGTTTAATAATTTTAAAATCAATTTTTCCTTTCTGACATGCTCTGTGCAGGGGTCATACAGTTGGAAAAGTGTTGACTCTGCATGGAGCGCATAGTGGTCAACTAGTCTCACATGTGGTTGGCAACCGTTCACTATACAAAAATCTTAACGATTAGGGAATTCAAATTTTCCTGCTAATATGTCAATTTTAATCTGTGAGAAAAAAAATGCTTTTACCAAAATTATTAAGAATTTTTTTAAGTTGAGGAATTTGTGTATTAGGGAAATATGAGTTTTCTAGTTGCTTGATTGACAACCAGCTGAGCAGGCCATTAGTGCAGAGCAAGATGCCAGTCAATGTGCAGAATATCAGTCAATATCTGTCAATGTTGTCTCTGTGTTCTGAGAAATACCTGAAGCCGAATCGAAACGCCTTTGACTGGAATTCGGAAGTTTTATTCCTCCTGGAAGCAAAGTTTCAGTGAGGCAGTGAGGCAGCCGGGCAGATTTAGAATGCTATTAATCTACAGATTAACCTCAGATCTGCAGGTTAACAGAGTTTGGGGTTAGGACAGATTCTCTTATATGTGGGTTTACACCACCCACTTACAAAATAAAATTACTGCCAAGTGCAACAAGCAACAAGACCAATAAATGTCCAGAAAAAAATACTTAAAAATCTTAGGTCTCCTACTACTTTATTTCACCCTTTTCTAGCTCTACAATGCAAACTCAGCCTAACAATGTTGATGAGACCTCAATATTTCTGGCTAGGGAAATACAGATGGTAAGTGGTGGTAACCAACAGTCTGCTTTAAAAAGAATCTACTTTTAAATAAAAAACAACAGTTCAAAAATTATCCCTTTTTGAGGGTAAATACCTGCTCTTTTGGTGTTAATACTCAGGTGGTGCAAAAGAAGATGCTGTGACTGATCTTTTTACATGGGGTAGGGCAAAAATTATCCGCTTGTGTAGTATCATGAACCTTGTTCTAAATTAATAAGAAATAGCTTGTTTTACAAACCATTCAATCATTTTCTTTACTTACGGCGCAAGAACAGGTGTGCGGTTTTGAATCACAGATATTACAATAAATGTGCCTTTTTTACATATACATTGTTTTAACCGATCGATTGTCAGCAAAAAAAATAAATGGCGACAAGACTTACTTTGATTCATTTTGCGGCTCAAACTCACAAATGCAAGTCAAAGGCCCCATGAAAGAAATGAAAAGCACACGTATAACACCCTGTAAAGACATGGAACGTTTCTCAAGTATAATAAGAAAATATTGAAGTAGGAAACCGGTCCTACAGTGCTGAGTCAAATAGAGAAAGGCAATCAAGATGATTATGAGCAGAGATGGGCTTGTTTCATACCATATTTTTAAATTGTAAAAAACAAATTTAAACAGAGCTACTTTAAATAGAAAAGAAAAATTTTATGTCAAATGGTTAGCCATCTGACATTTGAGCGCATAAATGTTTCAATCTGCTTTTTTAACAGTCTGATGCAATTTATTATATTTTAAAAAACTGGATGAAAAACAAAACAGTTATTTATGATATTATGGTTTTTAGGAGATGGAATTGATGGTGTGAAACATGCCTTAAGAGCTGCTGTCAGAACACAAACGATAATAATAGAAATATGAGGAATATAAATAAAATGCAATAACTGTCAAGCAACCAAGAGGACTATGGGGACTTAACATGGTAAATATATGTCCTAATAGCCTCAGAACCTGCCTTGAATTTGGTCAGCTGACCAGGAGGACCTTATTTAGCTGCCATATTACCATAAGTGGCTGGACAGTTCTCATATTACCGTATATACTTGAGTATAAGCCGACCCAAGTATAAGCAGAGACCCCTAATTTTGCCACAAAAAACTGGGAAAACTTATTGACTCGAGTATAAGCTTTTGGGTGGGAAATGCAGCAGCTACTGGTAAATTTCAAAAATAAAAATAGATACCAACAAAAGTAAAATTAATTGAGACATCAGTAGGTTAAGTGTTTTTGAATATCCATATTGAATCAGTAGCCCCATATAATGCTCCATAAAGTTCATGATGGGCCCCATAAGCTGCTCCATATTAAAATATGCCTCATATAATGCTGCATTAAAGGTTAATGATGGCCCAATAAGATGCTCCATATAATAGCCTTCGTGGGCAGGGTCTTCTCTCCTCCTGTACCAGTTATGACTTGTGTTGTTTACGATTATTGTACTTGATTTTATTATGTATACCCCTCCTTACATGTAAAGCACCATGGAATAAATGGTGCTATAACAATAAATAATAATAATAATATAATATTATGCCCCATATAATGCTGCACAAAGGTTGCTGGCCCCATAAGATGCTCCACAGAATATTATGCCCAATATAGTGCTTCATAAAAGGTTAATGATGGCCCCATAAGATGCTCCATAGGATATTATACCCCATATAATGCTGCACAATGGTTGATGGCCCTATAAGAAGCTCAATAGAATAACATGCCCCATATACTCCTCCATAAAGGTTGATGGCCCCATAAGATGCTCCACAGAATATGATGCCCCATACAATGCTGCACAAAGGTTGATGGCCCTATAAGATGCTCAATAGAATAATATGCCCCATATGCTGCTCCATAAAGGTTGATGGCCCGGTAAGATGCTCCATAGAATATTATGCCCCATATAATGCTGCACAAAGGTTGATGGCCCCATAAGATGCTCCACAGCATATTATGCCCTCTATGCTGCTGTGATTAAAAAAAAAAAATCCCTGCTTCTTCGATGGTCTCCAACACCTGCAGCTCTTCCTGTGTTCAGAGGTCTATTGGTACCGCTTATTAAAGTAATGAATATGGATGCGACTTTACTCCCATAGGTGTGGAGCGCATATTCATTACTTTAATGAGCGGTACCATGTGACCCCTGAACACAGAAACAAGCTGTCGGCATGCGCCGGAGACCATCGGAGGAGCAGGGACATACAGAGAGAACGTGCCAGGAGGGGGTGAGTATGATGGGGAGGGTGAGCCATGCGATATTCACCTGTCCCTGTTCCACCGCTGCATGCTGCTGTGTGTTTCTGGTCTCTGCAGTGACTGTTCAGGCAGAGGGCGTGCACTAACCACGTCATCGCACCCTCTGACCTGAACCTCACAGCCAGAAGACGTAGAAGACACAGCGCGGCGGTGGAACCGGGACAGGTGAATATCGCATGGCTCACCCTCCCCGTCATACTTGCCCCCTTGCACGGTCTCTCTGTATGGCCCTGCTTCTCTGATGGTCTCCGGCACATGCCAGCAGCTTGTTCCTGTGTTCAGTGGTCACGTGGTACCGCTCATTAACACCTTCATGACCCAGCCTATATTGACCTTAATGACCTTGCCGTTTTTTGCCATTCTGACCAGTGTCCCTTTATGAGGTAATAACTCAGGAACACTTCAACGGATCCTAGCGGTTCTGATACTGTTGTTTCCTGACATATTAGGCATCATGTTAGTGGTAAATTTAGGTCGATAATTTTTGCGTTTATTTGTGAAAAAAATTTCTTTTAGCCTCAATTTGTTCATTTCCACAAGGGCAACAGCATAAAATGGATCCTAAAGTTTATTGGGCAATTTCTCCTGAGTAAACTGATACCTCTAATGTGGGGGTAAATCACTGTTTGGGCACACGGCAGGGCTCGGAAGGGAAGGAGTGCCATTTGACTTTTTGGATGAAAATTAGCTCCAATCGTTAGCGGACACCATGTCGTGTTTGGAGAGCCCCTGTGTGCCTAAACATTGGAGCTCCCCCACATGTGACCCCATTTTGGAAACTAGACCTCCCATGGAACTAATTTCGATGTGCGGTGACCACTTTAAACCCCCAAGTGCTTCTAAAAAGTTTATAATGCAGAGCCGTGAAAATAAAAAATAATTTTTCTTTCTTCAAAAATTATTTTTAGCCCGCAATTTTTTATTTTCACAAGAGTAACAGGAGAAATGGGACATCACATGTTTTTGTCCAGTATGTCCTGAGTATGCTGATGCCCCATATGTGGGGGGAACCACTGTTTGGGCACACGTCGGGGCTCAGAAGGGAAGTAGTGAAGTTTGGGATTGCAGACTTTGATGGAATGGTCGTGGGCCTCATTTTACGTTTTCAGAGCCCTTGATGTGCCTAAACAGTAGAAACCCCCTACAAGTGACCCCATTTTGGAAACTAGACCCCCCAAGCAACTTATCTAGATATGTGGTGAGCACTTTGAACCCCCAAGTGCTTCACAGAAGTTTACAACGCAGAGCCGTGAAAATAAAAAATAATTTTTGTTTCCTAAAAAATGATGTTTTAGCAAGCAATTTTTAATTTTACAAGGGTAACAGGAGAAATTGGATCTCAATATTTGTTACCCAGTTTGTCTTGAGTACGTTTATACCCCATATGTGTCCTGACCATGACATGCGGAATCCGCACAAAGAATTGACATGCAGCTGAAAATACAACACAGCGTTTCCGAGTGGTATTTTCCACACCATGGGCACCGCAGATTTGGTTTTACATAGGTTTACATGGTACTGTAAACCTGATGGAAAACTGCTACGAATCCACAGAGGTCAATCCGCTGCAGATCCGCAGTTAAATCCGCACCGTGTGCACATAGCCTAATTCTAACCCTAACCCTAGTTCTAACTCTAATTCTAACCCTAGCCCTAACCCTAGCCCTAACCCTAACCCTAGGCCTAACCCTAGTGGAAAAAAAAGATATATATTTTTTATTTTATTATTGTCCTAACCTATGGGGGTGATAAAGGGGGGGTTCATTTACTTTTTTTTATTTTGATCACTGTGATCAAAATGTACCTGTAACGAATCTGCCGGCTGGCAGACTATACCATTTTGGAAGATGGCGGCACCTATGGAGAAGACGGACGGACACCGGGAGGCTCGGTAAGTATGGTGGGGGGGATCGGAGCATGGGGGGTGGATCGGAGCACGGGGGTGGATCGGAGCACGGGGGTGGATCGGAGCACGGGGGAGCTGACAGGAGGACGGGGGAGTGGACAGGAGGACGGAGGGGAGCGGACCACAGTACGGGACAGAACAGAGGACTGGGTAGGAGATCGGTGGCAGGGGGCAGATCAGGGTTTCCAGCCATGGCCGATGATATTGCAGCATCGGCCATGGCTGGATTGTAATATTTCACAACTTTTCATAGATGAAATATTACAAATTGCTCTGATTGGCTGTTAAAAGTGAAACAGCCAATCAGAGCGATCGTAGCCCCTCCTGGGCTGAAGTACCACTCCCCCTGTCCCTGCAGATCAGTTGAAATTGGAGTTAACCCTTTCACCTGATCTGCAGGGACGCGATCCCTCCATGACGCCACATAGGCGTCACAGGTCGGATTGGCTCCGACTTTCATGACGCCTCCTTGGCGTCACAGGTCGGGAAGGGGTTAAAGCAATGAATATGTGTTCCACGCCTATGGGAGTGGAGTCGCATCCATATTCATTACTTTAATGAGCGGTACCAGAAGCAGGTGAGTATGATGTGACTCCTGCCGCTCCCCCCACCGACCCCCTGGGACAATGACTCAAGTATAAGCCGAGAAGGGCACTTTTAGCCTAAAGAAAGGGGTGAAAATCTCAGCTTATACTCGAGTATATACAGTAGTTATCAGGAGGGGAGAGCACTCCCTTTCCAGGGGACATGATGATAGTAGAGTGGTGAGAGTAGTGAGCCAGTGAGCACAGCACTCAGTAATGACATCACAACCAACTCTCTGCTGTCAGTGCTACCATGAGTCAGAGCTGCTGTGCCTAACTGATAGTGAAAATAGGTATGTTGCAAAGAAAATATTTTTTTAAGTGATGAAGATTTCTGGTGCAACCTTGTGACGCAGTGCTGTGGATCATTGGTATATACAGAGCAACAAAGTCTAAATTCAACACATTTTTCATGTTCTTCCACATTGACACACAACTCATGTAAATTAATTACAGAACTATGAAACTGATCCAAGAACATATGAGCTTGAATATTTTATAAAAATATATGTTACGCTGTGATTGCTAATTGGGAAAGGTGAATGTGAAAAATGTATTATGCAAATGAATCCACACACCTCTGGCAGGTTTTCAGAGTGTTTAACATAAGGGACTTTTCTGTCAATGGAATTTAGACATGCAGATTCAATGGATTGGTAGAATGTCCTGGAGCACTCTAAGTTAGATTGCTAGCTTAGCTCCTATTTTTTCTAAAAAATATGGTGGTGCATCCTTGTGGGGAGTAAGCACTCTCAGACTTATTGCAAATAGAAGCTAAGCTCCTGCCATGGCTATACTTTGTGAGGTCTATCACAGGTGGAGGAGACCTGATCATTTATGCAGGAGAAGTCACCATTAGTAGAGGGAAGAAATTACTGAAGCAGAAAGGCACATTACTACTTTTTTCTTACTGTGAAGTGTTCATCTGCTGTAAAAGGGATACAATAGCTGTCTGTAAGGGATGAGAATTATACACATCACACAAGTATGGAAGCCGTTAGCTGTGAAGAAGAGTGCCTCTCCACAGAAGGGTTTGAAAATGTATTCCCATATGAGAGAAATATTATGATTTGGTCACTGAGAAGAGAAAGCCGCAAGTGTAACCAGAGTGTATAAAGGATGTGCCATGAGTCAGACAAACTGCTACAGCAATTTATTGCCAGAAAGAGTTGAAAATGGGAAGAGTTATGGCCAACACGTAGACCCCCTTCACATGTACCTATTAAGTCCTATGGTGATATTCAGATGTTCATGTTTTGATACAGACCATGTGTCCGTGTGAACCACATGGAGACATGTCCTTGGATGACATGGGCCAATACAAGTCAATAGATCAGTGTAAACAGGTACAGCATACGGATGACAACTACGTGTCCTCTGTGTGACCCATAACGGAAAAAAATGCATTTCAAGAAATTGCTGATTTTAATGTATTAAAGATGTGCAAAGAAAATACAGTGACATGCAAGAGTTTGGGCACCACTGGTCAAAATTACTGTCATTGTGCACAGTTAAGCAAGTTGAAGATGAAATGATCTAAAAAAGGCCTAAAGTTAAAGCACACCTTTGTATTTTAGGCAAAAAATATATACATTTTTTTTTTCATCTTTTACAATTTAAAAACTACAAAAAGGAAAATGGGCAAATGCAAAAGTTTGGGTCACTACATGGTTAGTACCTAATAGCACCCCCTTTTGAAAGTATCACAGGTTGTAAATGCTTTTTGTCACTAGACAAGAGTTTTTAAATTCTCGTTTGAGGGATTTTCATCCATTTTCCTGTGGAAAATTTTCCGAGACCTGTGAGATTTCTGGGTCATCTGACAATCAATGCTATTTTGAGGTTTAGCAACAGATTTTCATTGAAGTTCAAATTAGGGGACTGTGAAGGCCATTGTAAAACCTTCAGCTCGTGCCTTTTGAGGTAGTTTATTGTGGTCTTTGACATGTGTGTAGTATGATTATCTGTTTGTAGAAGCCATCCTTTTATCAATTTCAGCTTTTTTTACAGATGGTTTTATGGTTGCATTAAGAATTTATTCCAGGTGCCTTCTGGGAAAAGCAAAGAGTCTCCCTCAGCAAGAAGATCGTTGGGTACAGCCGAGACCAGCTGCTTGGAAAGCATCACCAAACAAGGGATTCAAGCTTGAGGAGGATAATTTGCATATTCCAGGTGCCTTCTGGGAAAAGCGAAGTCTCCCTCAGCAAGAAGATCGTTGGGTACAGCCGAGACCAGCTGCTTGGAAAGCATCACCAAACCAGGGATTCAAGCTTGAAGAGGATAATTTGCATATTCCAGGTGCCTTCTGGGAAAAGCGAAGTCTCCCTCAGCAAGAAGATCGTTGGGTACAGCCGGGACCAGCTGCTTGGAAAGCATCACCAAACTGCACGCCTTACGGCACGCAAATTTTTGCCTGTAGGACATTATTGCAAGAAAGCTTGGCTGAGTAGATTACACAAGAAGGAAAACACACAGCAAGTCAGCAGGATCTAGAAGCAACATGGCAGATGTGACAACCTACATGGTGAGCTGCAGCATGTGCTACATGTTCGCAGATCGACCAGAAGAAGAATCCAATTTCACCTGTCAGAATTGTAGACTAGTGGCCCTTTTAGAAGAAAAGGTGCGGGGTCTGGAAGAAAGAATAGCAACTTTGAAACTCATCAAAGAGAATGAAGACTTCCTAGACAGAACAGAAGCATCTCTACTGGTCACAGAAGGTGAAAAAAGTGTCAGAGAACCTCCAAAAGCAGATGAGTGGAAGCATGTGACCAAAAGAAGCAAGAAGACCATGGAGAAATCACCAACCACACAACTGAAGAACAGATATCAAATCTTTGTAGAGGATGAAGATGGCACAGCTAAGAATGAAGCAATACCAGCAAGCAAAAAAGAAAAGGGCACACAGCAACAAGTGACAGCAAAAAGTACAGCCAAGAAGCAACGAACAGTGGTGGTGGTGGGAGACTCACTACTGAGAGGCACAGAAGCAGCCATCTGCAGACCGGACATAACCGCAAGAGAAGTATGCTGCCTTCCAGGTGTGATGATCAAGGATGTGACCGATAGGATACCAAAGCTCTTCAGCTCCAAGGATATCCACCCATTTCTTCTGATACATGTTGGCACCAATGACACGCCAAGGAAGGACCTACCGACAATCTGCACGGACTTTGAAGAGTTGGAGAAGAAAGTAAAGGAACTGGATGCACAGGTAGTTTTTTCTTCTATCCTTCCAGTAGACGGGCATGGCACCAGGAGGTGGAACAGGATCCTTGATGCGAACAACTGGCTAAGAAGATGGTGCAGACAACAAGGATTCGGATTCCTGGACCACGGTGGGAATTACTTGTACGATGGACTCCTCGCCATTGAATTCCTTGATGCACTAGTTAAACGTGACATCAGTAACATTCTTCAGTCAGACATCTATAGGAAACAAACATCAACAAATGCACTCCTTCACGCATCGTCTGCCCATCCAGTACTGTTAATACGCTCCATCCCAGTTGGCCAGTTTCTACGCCTAAGACGTCTGTGTTCGACCAACGAAGATTTTGAGATACGGGCTGAGGAACTAAAAACTAGGTTCATTGATAGAGGTTACAGCCGACGTTGTATAAAAAGAGCTTATAACAGAGCTAAGCATTCCCCTAGGAATGATTTATTGTATCCAACTACAAAACCTTCAGCCACAAGACAAGTACGATTCATTACACAATATCATACTGAGAACCGTAAGATGCGTAATATTCTTCAGCAAGCATGGCCAATTCTATTAGCAGAAGGTACACTATCCAAATATCTTCCAAAGGAGCCAAGTATCACATTTCGACGTCGGAGAAATATCCGGGACACACTGGTAAGAAGCCACTATCAGAGTGAACCCAAAACCTTTCCCAAATCAAACAAAAGGAGGGATCCTTTCAATGTGGTCATTGCGTGGCATGTTCTAATATCGAAAGAATATATACCTTCACTGATACTGCTGGTCTTAAATGCTATAACATCAATCACTTTATCAATTGTGAAACAAAGGCAGTCATTTACTATGCCACATGTCCATGCCAAAAAATCTACATAGGCCTCCCAACCCGCCAATTTAAGATACGTGTACGGGAACACGTTAATAGCATCAATGCTGCACAACATGAGGATGATATATCTATTTTAAAGACTATCCCTAAACATTTTAAGTAGGGTTGAGCGAAACGGGTCGTTCATTTTCAAAAGTCGCCGACTTTTGGCAAAGTCGGGTTTCATGAAACCCGATCCGACCCCTGTGCGGGGTCGGCCATGCGGTACGCGACTTTCGCGCCAAAGTCGCGTTTCAATGATGCGAAAAGCGCCATTTCTCAGCCAATGAAGGTAAACGCAGAGAGTGGGCAGCGTGATGACATAGGTCCTGGTCCCCACCATCTTAGAGAAGGGTATTGCAGTGATTGGCTTGCTGTCTGCGGCGTCACAGGGGCTATAAAGGGGAGTTCCCGCCGACCGCCATGTTACTGCTGCTGATCTGAGCTTAGGGAGAGGTTGCTGTCGCTTCGTCAGAAGCAGGGATAGCGTTAGGCAGGGTCCATTAACCACCAAACCGCTTGTGCTGTAGCGATTTCCACTGCCCAACACCACCTTCGGTGTGCAGGGACAGTGGAAGCTACATTTTTTTTTTCCCCCTCAGCGCTGTAGCTCATTGGGCTGCCCTAGAAGGCTCCCTGATAGCTGCATTGCTGTGTGTACGCCGCTGTGCAAACCAACTGCTTTTTTCAAAGCACAAATCCTCTTGTTCCTTCCTTTCTGCACAGCTATCTTTTTGGTTTGTACACACTTTTTATTTAATTTGTGCATCACTCCACTCCTTATTGCTGCCTGCCATACCTGGCTGAGATTACTGCAGGGAGATAGTAATTGAAGGACACTCCCTGTTTTTTTTTTTTTTTTGTGGGAGATTAAGATTGACATTTCTGCTAGAGTGCCATCCCTGTCTGTGTCATCTCTCACTCAGTGGGCCATAGAAAGCCTATTTATTTTTTTGCTTGATTTGGGTTATAAAATCTACCTGAAAAAATCACTACATCAATCAGTGGGAGAAAAATATTGGCCTCAGGGCTTGTGTGCCACTCTTGACTCCTGTGTGCATCATCACTCACTCAGTGGGCCATAGAAAGCCTATTTATTTTTTTGCTTGATTTTGGTTCTAAAATCTACCTGAAAAAATCACTACATCAATCAGTGGGAGAAAAATATTGGCCTCAGGGCTTGTGTGCCACTCCTGACTCCTGTGTGCATCATCACTCACTCAGTGGCCAATAGAAAGCCCATTTTTTTTTTTTTTTGCTTTATTTGGGTTCTAAATTCTACCTGAAAAAATCAATAAATCAATCAGTGGGAGATTAATATTGGCATTTGGGCTTGTGTGCCAGTCCTAAGCGTGCCATCTCTCTCTCTCAGATAGTGGGCCATAGAAAGCCTATTTATTTTTTATTTTTTTTATTGGGTTTATAAATTTTCCCTGGAAAAAAAAAAAAAAAGTGGGAGATTAATATTGGCCTCTGGGCTTGTGTGCCAGTCCTGAGCGTGCCATCTCTCTCACAAATAGTGGGCCATAGAAAGCCTATTTATTTATTTTTTTTTTGGTTTTATAAATTCTCCCTTAAAAAAAAAGGGAGATTAATATTGGCCTTTGGGCTTGTGTGCCAGTCCTAAGCGTGCCATCTCTCTCTGTCTCTCAGATAGTGGGCCATAGAAAGCCTATTTATTATTTTTTTTATTGGGTTTATAAATTTTCCCTGGAACAAAAAAAAAAAAGTGGGAGATAAATATTGGCCTCTGGGCTTGTGTGCCACTCCTGACTCCTGTGTGCGTCATCTCTCAGTGGGCCATAGAAAGCCTTTTTTTGTTTTATTTGTTTTCTAAATTCTCCCTGAAAAAATCATTTTATTTTATTTGGTTTCTAAATTCTTCCTGAAAAAATCATTTTATTCTATTTTTTTTTTCCTAAAGTCTCCCTGAAAAAAAAACAAAAAACAAATCAGTGGGAGATTAATATTGCCCTTTCTGCTTGTGTGCCAGTCTTGACTCCTGGGTGTGCCATCTCTCTCTCTCTCTCCAATTGTGGGCCATAGAAAGCCTATTATTTTTTTTAGCTTGATTTGGGTTCCAAAATCTACCTGAAAAAATCACTACATCAATCAGTGGGAGATAAATATTGGCCTCTGGGCTTGTGTGCCACTCCTGACTCCTGTGTGCGTCATCTCTCACTCAGTGGGCCATAGAAAGCCTTTTTTTGTTTTATTTGTTTTCTAAATTCTCCCTGAAAAAATCATTTTATTTTCTTTGGTTTCTAAATTCTTCCTGAAAAAATCATTTTATTCTATTTTTTTTTCCTAAAGTCTCCCTGAAAAACAAACAAAAAAAAAACAAATCAGTGGGAGATTAATATTGCCCTTTCTGCTTGTGTGCCAGTCTTGACTCCTGGGTGTGCCATCTCTCTCTCTCTCCAATTGTGGGCCATAGAAAGCCTATTATTTTTTTAGCTTGATTTGGGTTCCAAAATCTACCTGAAAAAATCACTACATCAATCAGTGGGAGATAAATATTGGCCTCTGGGCTTGTGTGCCACTCCTGACTCCTGTGTGCGTCATCTCTCACTCAGTGGGCCATAGAAAGCCTTTTTTTGTTTTATTTGTTTTCTAAATTCTCCCTGAAAAAATCATTTTATTTTATTTGGTTTCTAAATTTTTCCTGAAAAAATCATTTTATTCTATTTTTTTTTTCCTAAAGTCTCCCTGAAAAAAAAAAAAAAAAACAAATCAGTGGGAGATTAATATTGCCCTTTCTGCTTGTGTGCCAGTCTTGACTCCTGGGTGTGCCATCTCTCTCTCTTTCTCCAATTGTGGGCCATAGAAAGCCTATTATTTTTTTTAGCTTGATTTGGGTTCCAAAATCTACCTGAAAAAATCACGACATCAATCAGTGGGAGATAAATATTGGCCTCTGGGCTTGTGTGCCACTCCTGACTCCTGTGTGCGTCATCTCTCACTCAGTGGGCCATAGAAAGCCTTTTTTTGTTTTATTTGTTTTCTAAATTCTCCCTGAAAAAATCATTTTATTTTCTTTGGTTTCTAAATTCTTCCTGAAAAAATCATTTTATTCTATTTTTTTTTTTCCTAAAGTCTCCCTGAAAAAAAAACAAAAAAAAAACAAATCAGTGGGAGATTAATATTGCCCTTTCTACTTGTGTGCCAGTCTTGACTCCTGGGTGTGCCATCTCTCTCTCTCTCTCCAATTGTGGGCCATAGAAAGCCTATTATTTTTTTAGCTTGATTTGGGTTCCAAAATCTACCTGAAAAAATCACTACATCAATCAGTGGGAGATAAATATTGGCCTCTGGGCTTGTGTGCCACTCCTGACTCCTGTGTGCGTCATCTCTCACTCAGTGGGCCATAGAAAGCCTTTTTTTGTTTTATTTGTTTTCTAAATTCTCCCTGAAAAAATCATTTTATTTTATTTGGTTTCTAAATTTTTCCTGAAAAAATCATTTTATTCTATTTTTTTTTCCTAAAGTCTCCCTGAAAAACAAAAAAACAAAAACAAATCAGTGGGAGATTAATATTGCCCTTTCTGCTTGTGTGCCAGTCTTGACTCCTGGGTGTGCCATCTCTCTCTCTCTACAATTGTGGGCAATAGAAAGCCTATTATTTTTTTTAGCTTGATTTGGGTTCCAAAATCTACCTGAAAAAATCACTACATCAATCAGTGGGAGATAAATATTGGCCTCTGGGCTTGTGTGCCACTCCTGACTCCTGTGTGCGTCATCTCTCACTCAGTGGGCCATAGAAAGCCTTTTTTTGTTTTATTTGTTTTCTAAATTCTCCCTGAAAAAATCATTTTATTTTCTTTGGTTTCTAAATTCTTCCTGAAAAAATCATTTTATTCTATTTTTTTTTTTTCCTAAAGTCTCCCTGAAAAAAAAAAAAAAAAAAACAAATCAGTGGGAGATTAATATTGCCCTTTCTGCTTGTGTGCCAGTCTTGACTCCTGGGTGTGCCATCTCTCTCTCTCTCTACAATTGTGGGCCATAGAAAGCCTATTATTTTTTTTAGCTTGATTTGGGTTCCAAGATCTACCTGAAAAAATCACTACATCAATCAGTGGGAGATAAACATTGGCCTCTGGGCTTGTGTGCCACTCCTGACTCCTGTGTGCGTCATCTCTCACTCAGTGGGCCATAGAAAGCCTTTTTTTGTTTTATTTGTTTTCTAAATTCTCCCTGAAAAAATCATTTTATTTTATTTGGTTTCTAAATTTTTCCTGAAAAAATCATTTTATTCTATTTTTTTTTCCTAAAGTCTCCCTGAAAAAAAAACAAAAAAAACAAATCAGTGGGAGATTAATATTGCCCTTTCTGCTTGTGTGCCAGTCTTGACTCCTGGGTGTGCCATCTCTCTCTCTCTCTCCAATTGTGGGCCATAGAAAGCCTATTATTTTTTTTTAGCTTGATTTGGGTTCCAAAATCTACCTGAAAAAATCACTACATCAATCAGTGGGAGATAAATATTGGCCTCTGGGCTTGTGTGCCACTCCTGACTCCTGTGTGCGTCATCTCTCACTCAGTGGGCCATAGAAAGCCTTTTTTTGTTTTATTTGTTTTCTAAATTCTCCCTGAAAAAATCATTTTATTTTCTTTGGTTTCTAAATTCTTCCTGAAAAAATCATTTTATTCTTTTTTTTTTTTTTTTCCTAAAGTCTCCCTTAAAAAAAAAAAAAATCAAATCAGTGGGAGATTAATATTTACATTTGTGCTTCAGTGACAGTCCTGCGTGTGTGGCATCTCTCTCATTTGTTGCCACCAACAACAGAGTGTGTAACATTGTGCCTGATTTTCGTTGTGGTCTCACTCACCTGTAAAGGGGTAGCTAAATCATACTGAAGTTATAGCTCACCGTGTAATTTGTGTGACAGCAACAAATACCGTTAGTTTGTTTACGTTTTTAAAACAATGAGGAAGTATGGTGGAAGAGGTCGTGGCCGGGGGCGTTCATTGTCAGCTGGTAATGAGGGTAGTGGTAGTGGTGGAGCATCAGCTGGTCGTGGGAAAAAAAATATTGCACCTAAGTCTGGAGCTGTGGAGCCAGGTTCGTCGTCTGGCTACACAAGGCCTCGAACGCTCCCTTTTCTGGGAGTAGGAAAACCGCTTTTAAAGCCGGAGCAGCAAGAGCAAGTTTTGGCTTATCTTGCTGACTCAGCCTCTAGCTCTTTTGCCTCCTCTCGTGAAACTGGTAAATGTCAAAGCAGCGCGTCGTTAGTGGATGTTCACGGTCAGGGACAAGTCGCTTCCTTGTCCTCTTCAGCAAAAACAACAACAGAGAAGAATGCAGCAGGCGACACAACGGGTTACTCCATGGAGCTCTTTACACATACCGTCCCTGGCTTAGAAAGTGAAGCAGTTAACAGTCCATGCCCATTACAAGTTGAATCTGACATGGAGTGCACTGATGCACAGCCACAGCCAGACTACTATGCTGGTCCTTTGACTCAGACCACAACATTGCCCTCGCAGGGTGCTGATCAAGAATCAGACCCTGATGAGACTATGTTGCCCCATCACGAACGCTATACCACCGACCGACACGGTGACACAGACGAAGTTGCACACGAGCTACAAGAAGAGGTAATAGATGACCCAGTTCTTGACCCCGATTGGCAGCCATTGGGGGAACAGGGTGCAGGCGGCAGCAGTTCTGAAGCGGAGGAGGAGGGGCCGCAGCAGGCATCAACATCGCAACAGGTTCCATCTGCCGGGCCCGTATCTTGCCCAAAACGCGTGGCAAAGCCAAAACCTGTTGGAGGACAGCGTGGCCATCCGGTTAAAGCTCAGTCTGCAATGCCTGAAAAGGTATCCGATGCTAGAAAGAGTGCAGTCTGGCATTTTTTTAAACAACATCCAATTGATCAGCGCAAAGTCATCTGTCAAAAATGTTCAACTACCTTAAGCAGAGGACAGAATCTGAAAAGTCTCAATACAAGTTGCATGCATAGACATTTAACCACCATGCATTTGCAAGCCTGGACTAACTACCAAACATCCCTTAAGGTTGTAGCACCCTCGGCCAATGAAGCTAGTCAGCAACGCAACATCCCTTTCGGCAGTGTAGGGCCACCATTTTCCGCACCACCTGCAGTATCTGTGCAGGTTTCTTTGCCAGGCCAAAGCAGTCAGGGTCAGGGAATCACCAGTTTCGTAGTAGGAAACACTGCATCTAGGGCACCGGTGGCAACAATACCATCTCCCACCGTCTCTCAGTCTGCCATGTCCACAGGCACCCCCGCTAGTTCCACGATCTCCAGCTCTCCAGTCCAGCTCACCCTACATGAGACTATGGTTAGAAAAAGGAAGTACTTAGCCTCGCATCCGCGTACACAGGGTTTGAGCGCACACATAGCTAGACTAATCTCGTTAGAGATGATGCCCTACCGGTTAGTTGAAAGCGAAGCTTTCAAAGCCCTGATGGACTACGCTGTACCACGCTACGAGCTACCCAGTCGACACTTTTTTTCCAGAAAAGCCATCCCAGCCCTCCACCAGCATGTTAAAGAGCGCATCGTCCATGCACTCAGGCAATCTGTGAGCACAAAGGTGCACCTGACAACAGATGCATGGACCAGTAGGCATGGCCAGGGACGTTACGTGTCCATCACGGCACACTGGGTAAATGAGGTGGATGCAGGGTCCACAGGGGACAGCAAGTTTGGGACAGTTCTGCCTAGCCCACGGTCTAGGAAACAATTGGCTGTAGCCATTCGCACCCCCTCCTCCTCCTCTTCGTCCTCCTGCAGAAGCGAGAGCTCGTCCACAGACCGCAGTCGCACAACCACTCCATCCGCAGCTGCCACTGTTGCACACCAGGTCTCCCATTATGGGGCAGCTACTGGCAAACGTCAGCAGGCTGTATTGGCTATGAAGTGTTTGGGCGACAACAGACACACCGCGGAAGTTCTGTCCGAGTTCTTGCAGAAAGAAACGCAGTCGTGGCTGGGCACTGTAGATCTTGAGGCAGGCAAGGTAGTGAGTGATAACGGAAGGCATTTCATGGCTGCCATCTCCCTTTCCCAACTGAAACACATTCCTTGCCTGGCTCACACCTTAAACCTGGTGGTGCAGTGCTTCCTGAAAAGTTATCCGGGGTTATCCGACCTGCTCCTCAAAGTGCGTGGACTTTGCTCACATATCCGCCGTTCGCCCGTACACTCCAGCCGTATGCAGACCTATCAGCGTTCTTTGAACCTTCCCCAGCATCGCCTAATCATAGACGTTGCAACAAGGTGGAACTCAACACTGCACATGCTTCAGAGACTGTGTGAACAGAGGCGGGCTGTTATGTTTTTGTGGGAGGATACACATACACGGGCAGGCAGAAGGATGGCAGACATGGAGTTGTCAGGTGTGCAGTGGTCGAAGATTCAAGACATGAGTCAAGTCCTTCAGTGTTTTGAGGAATGCACACGGCTGGTTAGTGCAGACAACGCCATAATAAGCATGAGCATCCCCCTAATGCGTCTGCTGATGCAAAGTTTGACGCACATAAAGGATCAGGCGTCTGCAGCTGAGGAAGAGGAAAGCCTTGATGACAGTCAGCCATTGTCTGGCCAGGGCAGTGTACAGGACGAGGTAGCGGGCGAAGAGGAGGAGGAGGACGAGGAGGATGATGGGGATGATTATATTTTTAATGAGGAAGCTTTTCCGAGGCCACTGGAAATTGGTGGCGCGGCAAGGCCGGGTTCTGGTTTTTTGAGGGACACAAGTGACGTGGATTTGCCTGAAACTGCCCCTCAACCAAGCACAACCGCAGATTTGAGAACTGGACCTTTGGCCCACATGGCGGATTATGCCTTACGTATCCTCAAAAGGGACACACGCATAACTAAAATGATGAACGATGACGATTACTGGTTGGCCTGCCTCCTTGATCCTCGCTATAAAGGCAAATTGCAAAATATAATGCCACATGAGAACTTGGAACTAATATTAGCAACCAAACAATCAACTCTTGTTGACCGTTTGCTTCTGGCATTCCCTGCACACAGCGCCCGTGATCGTTCTCACACGAGCTGCAGGGGCCAGCAGACCAGAGGAGTTAGAGGGGCAGAAATCAGAAGTGGCGTTGGCCAGAGGGGTTTTCTGACCAGGTTGTGGAGTGATTTTGCTATGACCGCAGACAGGACAGGTACTGCAGCATCAATTCAAAGTGACAGGAGACAACATTTGTCCAGTATGGTTACAAACTATTTTTCATCCCTTATCGATGTTCTCCCTCAACCGTCATTCCCATTTGATTACTGGGCATCAAAATTAGACACCTGGCCAGAATTGGCAGAATATGCATTGCAGGAGCTTGCTTGCCCGGCAGCTAGTGTCCTATCAGAAAGAGTATTCAGTGCTGCAGGTTCAATACTAACAGAAAAAAGGACTCGTCTGGCTACCCAAAATGTAGATGATCTAACCTTCATTAAAATGAACCACAACTGGATTTTGAAATCTTTTGCCCCACCTTGCCCGGCTGACACCTAGCTTTCCTATGAAAAGGTCTTGCCTGTGGACTATTCTGAATGCCTTTTCCAATCTCGTAATTTTCTGCACCTGATTGTCCAGCATACGACATGTTTACACCTCACTAAATGGCCAAACTCCCCACACGGGGCCGTGGTATCGACACTTGGCGACAGCACCCGTGAGAGTGCAGTTTGTCTGAAGAGGTGGGTGAGCCCGCTTTTGGTCGACGGCACTGCCACTGGGTCCCTCCTAGTACAATAAAGTGTCTCTGGCGGTGGTAGTGCGCACCCAACGTCAGACACACCGTTGTAATATGAGGGGCCCTGGGCCTGTACCGCCGGCCACAAGACAGTTTCCCCCCACCCCAGCTCAAACAGTGCTCTACCACTTGCAAAATTATCTCACAGCTCCACCAATGTTTAGTCTATGCGCTGACATCCTTCAATGCCTGCCACTGACAATACCATTGTATTGACATTTTTGTTATGTTAGGCCTTCGATGCCTGTCTGTGGTCACTCCTTCCACTAGGCCTCCACTGACCACACTACTGCTGCCCGTGTACCCCTGTAACCAATTTAAAATTGCCTACAGCCATGTGTTATTATTTTAGGCCTTCGATGCCTGTCTGCGGTGACACCTTCCACTAGGCCTCCACTGACCACACCACTGCTGCCCGTGTACCCCTGTAACCAATTTAAAATTGCCTACAGCCATGTGTTATTATTTTAGGCCTTCGATGCCTGTCTGCGGTGACTCCTTCCACTAGGCCTCCACTGACCACACCACTGCTGCCCGTGTACCCCTGGAACCAATTTAAAATTGCCTACAGCCATGTGTTATTATTTTAGGCCTTCGATGCCTGTCTGTGGTCACTCCTTCCACTAGGCCTCCACTGACCACACCACTGCTGCCCGTGTACCCCTGGAACCAATTTAAAATTGCCTACAGCCATGTGTTATTATTTTAGGCCTTCGATGCCTGTCTGCGGTCACTCCTTCCACTAGGCCTCCACTGACCACACCACTGCTGCCCGTGTACCCCTGTAACCAATTTAAAATTGCCTACAGCCATGTGTTATTATTTTAGGCCTTCGATGCCTGTCTGCGGTGACTCCTTCCACTAGGCTTCCACTGACCACACCACTGCTGCCCGTGTACCCCTGTAACCAAGTTAAAATTGCCTACAGCCATGTGTTATTATTTTAGGCCTTCGATGCCTGTCTGCGGTCACGTCTTCCACTAGGCCTCCACTGACCACACCACTGCTGCCCGTGTACCCCTGGAACCAATTTAAAATTGCCTACAGCCATGTGTTATTATTTTAGGCCTTCGATGCCTGTCTGCGGTCACTCCTTCCACTAGGCCTCCACTGACCACACCACTGCTGCCCGTGTACCCCTGGAACCAATTTAAAATTGCCTACAGCCATGTGTTATTATTTTAGGCCTTCGATGCCTGTCTGCGGTGACTCCTTCCACTAGGCCTCCACTGACCACACCACTGCTGCCCGTGTACCCCTGGAACCAATTTAAAATTGCCTACAGCCATGTGTTATTATTTTAGGCCTTCGATGCCTGTCTGCGGTCACTCCTTCCACTAGGCCTCCACTGACCACACCACTGCTGCCCGTGTACCCCTGGAACCAATTTAAAATTGCCTACAGCCATGTGTTATTATTTTAGGCCTTCGATGCCTGTCTGCGGTCACTCCTTCCACTAGGCCTCCACTGACCACACCACTGCTGCCCGTGTACCCCTGGAACCAATTTAAAATTGCCTACAGCCATGTGTTATTATTTTAGGCCTTCGATGCCTGTCTGCGGTCACTCCTTCCACTAGGCCTCCACTGACCACACCACTGCTGCCCGTGTACCCCTGGAACCAATTTAAAATTGCCTACAGCCATGTGTTATTATTTTAGGCCTTCGATGCCTGTCTGCGGTCACTCTTTCCACTAGGCCTCCACTGACCACACCACTGCTGCCCGTGTACCCCTGGAACCAATTTAAAATTGCCTACAGCCATGTGTTATTATTTTAGGCCTTCGATGCCTGTCTGCGGTCACTCCTTCCACTAGGCCTCCACTGACCACACCACTGCTGCCCGTGTACCCCTGGAACCAATTTAAAATTGCCTACAGCCATGTGTTATTATTTTAGGCCTTCGATGCCTGTCTGCGGTCACTCTTTCCACTAGGCCTCCACTGACCACACCACTGCTGCCCGTGTACCCCTGGAACCAATTTAAAATTGCCTACAGCCATGTGTTATTATTTTAGGCCTTCGATGCCTGTCTGCGGTCACTCCTTCCACTAGGCCTCCACTGACCACACCACTGCTGCCCGTGTACCACTGGAACCAATTTAAAATTGCCTACAGCCATGTGTTATTATTTTAGGCCTTCGATGCCTGTCTGCGGTCACTCCTTCCACTAGGCCTCCACTGACCACACCACTGCTGCCCGTGTACCCCTGGAACCAATTTAAAATTGCCTACAGCCATGTGTTATTATTTTAGGCCTTCGATGCCTGTCTGCGGTCACTCCTTCCACTAGGCCTCCACTGACCACACCACTGCTGCCCGTGTACCCCTGTAACCAATTTAAAATTGCCTACAGCCATGTGTTATTATTTTAGGCCTTCGATGCCTGTCTGCGGTCACTCCTTCCACTAGGCCTCCACTGACCACACCACTGCTGCCCGTGTACCCCTGGAACCAACATCAGAAAATATAAAAATAAGTATTTTGCTTATAAAAAAGAAAATACTGGAGAGATATCAAATGCAAACATTTTAACATTAAAAACAAACACATACAACAAAAATCTGGTACAGTACTAAAAATGGCCACCAGCTACAATAACTTTCTCCTGCAAGTAGTTAACTGAAAGGTTTTTTCAATTTTAAACACAGATATGGCATCCACCGAGTGTTGTCCTGTCGCGTCTTCTTTATATTATTGCCAAGAAGATGCAAAACAATGAAAATAATAAAATCATTATTTACCAAAAAAATAGAGTAAGTCAAAACCACATTGCAAATAAACATTCATTACAAATAAAGAAGCAGGGCGCGTCCGAGGGTGAGTATATACCTAATAAGAATATAATCACCCTCGGACGCGCCCTGCTTCTTTCCGACAGCCTTCCTTCCTAAGAATCAGCCCTTCCGTGGTGTAGAGAGAGGGTTTGTTCCACTCCAAGGTGTTCCCCAGGTTGCCTTTCCTGAGCTTCGATCTTCCGGCTCTCGTTTAGTAGTTGTTGGAAACTACGCTGCATTAGGCCTACAAATTGGGTATGGGGTGTAGAGAGATGGTGTGTTCCACTGTAGAGAGATGGTGTGTTCCACTCCAAGGTGTTCCCCAGGTTTCCTCGCCAATGCTTCGATCATCATGCTCTCGTTTAGTAGTTGTTGGAAACTACGCTGCATTAGGCCTACAAATTGGGTATGGGGTGTAGAGAGATGGTGTGTTCCACTCCAAGGTGTTCCCCAGGTTTCCTCTCCATTGCTTCGATCTTCATGCTCTCGTTTAGTAGTTGTTGGAAACTACGCTGCATTAGGCCTACAAATTGGGTATGGGGTGTAGAGAGATGGTGTGTTACACTCCAAGGTGTTCCCCAGGTTTCCTCTCCATTGCTTCGATCTTCCGGCTCTCGTTTAGTAGTTGTTGGAAACTACGCTGCATTAGGCCTACAAATTGGGTATGGGGTGTAGAGAGATGGTGTGTTACACTCCAAGGTGTTCCCCAGGTTTCCTCTCCATTGCTTCGATCTTCCGGCTCTCGTTTAGTAGTTGTTGGAAACTACGCTGCATTAGGCCTACAAATTGGGTATGGGGTGTAGAGAGATGGTGTGTTCCACTCCAAGGTGTTCCCCAGGTTGCCTTTCCTGAGCTTCGATCTTCCGGCTCTCGTTTAGTAGTTGTTGGAAACTACGCTGCATTAGGCCTACAAATTGGGTATGGGGTGTAGAGAGATGGTGTGTTCCACTGTAGAGAGATGGTGTGTTCCACTCCAAGGTGTTCCCCAGGTTTCCTCACCAATGCTTCGATCATCATGCTCTCGTTTAGTAGTTGTTGGAAACTACGCTGCATTAGGCCTACAAATTGGGTATGGGGTGTAGAGAGATGGTGTGTTCCACTCCAAGGTGTTCCCCAGGTTTCCTCTCCATTGCTTCGATCTTCATGCTCTCGTTTAGTAGTTGTTGGAAACTACGCTGCATTAGGCCTACAAATTGGGTATGGGGTGTAGAGAGATGGTGTGTTACACTCCAAGGTGTTCCCCAGGTTTCCTCTCCATTGCTTCGATCTTCCGGCTCTCGTTTAGTAGTTGTTGGAAACTACGCTGCATTAGGCCTACAAATTGGGTATGGGGTGTAGAGAGATGGTGTGTTACACTCCAAGGTGTTCCCCAGGTTTCCTCTCCATTGCTTCGATCTTCCGGCTCTCGTTTAGTAGTTGTTGGAAACTACGCTGCATTAGGCCTACAAATTGGGTATGGGGTGTAGAGAGATGGTGTGTTACACTCCAAGGTGTTCCCCAGGTTTCCTCTCCATTGCTTCGATCTTCCGGCTCTCGTTTAGTAGTTGTTGGAAACTACGCTGCATTAGGCCTACAAATTGGGTATGGGGTGTAGAGAGATGGTGTGTTACACTCCAAGGTGTTCTCCAGGTTTCCTCTCCATTGCTTCGATCTTCCGGCTCTCGTTTAGTAGTTGTTGGAAACTACGCTGCATTAGGCCTACAAATTGGGTATGGGGTGTAGAGAGATGGTGTGTTCCACTCCAAGGTGTTCCCCAGGTTGCCTTTCCTGAGCTTCGATCTTCCAGCTCTCGTTTAGTAGTTGTTGGAAACTACGCTGCATTAGGCCTACAAATTGGGTATGGGGTGTAGAGAGATGGTGTGTTCCACTGTAGAGAGATGGTGTGTTCCACTCCAAGGTGTTCCCCAGGTTTCCTCGCCAATGCTTCGATCATCATGCTCTCGTTTAGTAGTTGTTGGAAACTACGCTGCATTAGGCCTACAAATTGGGTATGGGGTGTAGAGAGATGGTGTGTTCCACTCCAAGGTGTTCCCCAGGTTTCCTCTCCATTGCTTCGATCTTCATGCTCTCGTTTAGTAGTTGTTGGAAACTACGCTGCATTAGGCCTACAAATTGGGTATGGGGTGTAGAGAGATGGTGTGTTACACTCCAAGGTGTTCCCCAGGTTTCCTCTCCATTGCTTCGATCTTCCGGCTCTCGTTTAGTAGTTGTTGGAAACTACGCTGCATTAGGCCTACAAATTGGGTATGGGGTGTAGAGAGATGGTGTGTTACACTCCAAGGTGTTCCCCAGGTTTCCTCTCCATTGCTTCGATCTTCCGGCTCTCGTTTAGTAGTTGTTGGAAACTACGCTGCATTAGGCCTACAAATTGGGTATGGGGTGTAGAGAGATGGTGTAACATAGTAACATAGTAACATAGTTAGTAAGGCCGAAAAAAGACATTTGTCCATCCAGTTCAGCCTATATTCCATCATAATAAATACCCAGATCTACGTCCTTCTACAGAACCTAATAATTGTATGATACAATATTGTTCTGCTCCAGGAAGACATCCAGGCCTCTCTTGAACCCCTCGACTGAGTTCGCCATCACCACCTCCTCAGGCAAGCAATTCCAGATTCTCACTGCCCTAACAGTAAAGAATCCTCTTCTATGTTGGTGGAAAAACCTTCTCTCCTCCAGACGCAAAGAATGCCCCCTTGTGCCCGTCACCTTCCTTGGTATAAACAGATCCTCAGCGAGATATTTGTATTGTCCCCTTATATACTTATACATGGTTATTAGATCGCCCCTCAGTCATCTTTTTTCTAGACTAAATAATCCTAATTTCGCTAATCTATCTGGGTATTGTAGTTCTCCCATCCCCTTTATTAATTTTGTTGCCCTCCTTTGTACTCTCTCTAGTTCCATTATATCCTTCCTGAGCACCGGTGCCCAAAACTGGACACAGTACTCCATGTGCGGTCTAACTAGGGATTTGTACAGAGGCAGTATAATGCTCTCATCATGTGTATCCAGACCTCTTTTAATGCACCCCATGATCCTGTTTGCCTTGGCAGCTGCTGCCTGGCACTGGCTGCTCCAGGTAAGTTTATCATTAACTAGGATCCCCAAGTCCTTCTCCCTGTCAGATTTACCCAGTGGTTTCCCGTTCAGTGTGTAATGGTGATATTGATTCCCTCTTCCCATGTGTATAACCTTACATTTATCATTGTTAAACCTCATCTGCCACCTTTCAGCCCAAGTTTCCAACTTATCCAGATCCATCTGTAGCAGAATACTATCTTCTCTTGTATTAACTGCTTTACATAGTTTTGTATCATCTGCAAATATCGATATTTTACTGTGTAAACCTTCTACCAGATCATTAATGAATATGTTGAAGAGAACAGGTCCCAATACTGACCCCTGTGGTACCCCACTGGTCACAGCGACCCAGTTACAGACTATACCATTTATAACCACCCTCTGCTTTCTATCACTAAGCCAGTTACTAACCCATTTACACACATTTTCCCCCAGGCCAAGCATTCTCATTTTGTGTACCAACCTCTTGTGTGGCACGGTATCAAACGCTTTGGAAAAATCGAGATATACCACGTCCAATGACTCACCGTGGTCCAGCCTATAGCTTACCTCTTCATAAAAACTGATTAGATTGGTTTGACAGGAGCGATTTCTCATAAACCCATGCTGATATGGAGTTAAACAGTTATTCTCATTGAGATAATCCAGAATAACATCCCTCAGAAACCCTTCAAATATTTTACCAACAATAGAGGTTAGACTTACTGGCCTATAATTTCCAGGTTCACTTTTAGAGCCCTTTTTGAATATTGGCACCACATTTGCTATGCGCCAGTCCTGCGGAACAGACCCTGTCGCTATAGAGTCACTAAAAATAAGAAATAATGGTTTATCTATTACATTACTTAGTTCTCTTAGTACTCGTGGGTGTATGCCATCCGGACCCGGAGATTTATCTATTTTAATCTTATTTAGCCGGTTTCACACCTCTTCTTGGGTTAGATTGGTGACCCGTAATATAGGGTTTTCATTGTTTCTTGGGATTTCACCTAGCATTTCATTTTCCACCGTGAATACCGTGGAGAAGAAGGTGTTTAATATGTTAGCTTTTTCCTCGTCATCTACAACCATTCTTTCCTCACTATTTTTTAAGGGGCCTACATTTTCAGTTTTTATTCTTTTACTATTGATATAGTTGAAGAACAGTTTGGGATTAGTTTTACTCTCCTTAGCAATGTGCTTCTCTGTTTCCTTTTTGGCAGCTTTAATTAGTTTTTTAGATAAAGTATTTTTCTCCCTATAGTTTTTTAGAGCTTCAATGGTGCCATCCTGCTTTAGTAGTGCAAATGCTTTCTTTTTACTGTTAATTGCCTGTCTTACTTCTTTGTTTAGCCACATTGGGTTTTTCCTATTTCTAGTCCTTTTATTCCCACAAGGTATAAACCGCTTACACTGCCTATTTAGGATGTTCTTAAACATTTCCCATTTATTATCTGTATTCTTATTTCTGAGGATATTGTCCCAGTCTACCAGATTAAGGGCATCTCTAAGCTGGTCAAACTTTGCCTTCCTAACGTTCAGTGTTTTTGTGACTCCCTGACAAGTCCCCCTAGTGAAAGACAGGTGAAACTGTACAATATTGTGGTCGCTATTTCCTAGATGCCCAACCACCTGCAGATTTGTTATTCTGTCAGGTCTATTAGATAGTATTAGGTCTAAAAGTGCTGCTCCTCTGGTTGGATTCTGCACCAATTGTGAAAGATAATTTTTCTTGGTTATTAGCAGAAACCTGTTGCCATTATGGGTTTCACAGGTTTCTGTTTCCCAGTTAATATCCGGGTAGTTAAAGTCCCCCATAACCAGGACCTCATTATGGGTTGCAGCTTCATCTATCTGCTTTAGAAGTAGACTTTCCATGCTTTCTGTTATATTTGGGGGTTTGTAACAGACCCCAATGAGAATTTTGTTACCATTTTTCCCTCCATGAATTTCAACCCATATGGACTCGACATCCTCATTCCCTTCGCTAATATCCTCCCTTAAAGTGGACTTTAGACAAGACTTTACATAGAGACAAACCCCTCCTCCTCTCCGATTTTTACGATCCTTTCTAAACAGACTGTAACCCTGTAAGTTAACTGCCCAGTCATAGCTTTCATCTAACCATGTCTCGGTTATTCCCACTATGTCAAAGTTACCTGTAGATATTTCTGCTTCTAGTTCTTCCATCTTGTTTGTCAGGCTTCTGGCGTTTGCGAGCATGCAGTTTAGAGGATTTTGTTTTGTTCCAATCTCCTCACTGTGGATTGTTTTAGAAATGTTCTTACCTCCCTTCTGAGTATGTTTTCCTGGGTCGTCTTTGTTCGAGTCTAATGTTTTTCTTCCCGTCCCGTCCCGTTCCACTCCAAGGTGTTCTCCAGGTTGCCTTTCCTGAGCTTCGATCTTCCGGCTCTCGTTTAGTAGTTGTTGGAAACTACGCTGCATTAGGCCTACAAATTGGGTATGGGGTGTAGAGAGATGGTGTGTTCCACTGTAGAGAGATGGTGTGTTCCACTCCAAGGTGTTCCCCAGGTTTCCTCGCCAATGCTTCGATCATCATGCTCTCGTTTAGTAGTTGTTGGAAACTACGCTGCATTAGGCCTACAAATTGGGTATGGGGTGTACTGAGATGGTGTGTTCCACTCCAAGGTGTTCCCCAGGTTTCCTCGCCAATGCTTCGATCATCATGCTCTCGTTTAGTAGTTGTTGGAAACTACGCTGCATTAGACCTACAAATTGGGTATGGGGTGTAGAGAGATGGTGTGTTCCACTCCAAGGTGTTCTCCAGGTTGCCTTTCCTGAACTTCTATCTTCAGGCTCTCATTAAATTGTGGTTAAACGGAACAACTGCATTTGGCGTACTAGTTGGTTTGGGGCCTACTATCGGTGTCTGCCGCTCCTTGCTGTTCTCCTGGTTTCCTCTCCTGAAATTCCGTTTTCAGGCGCTCGTTAAGTAGTTGTTAATGTTAGACTGCATTTGGCCTACTATTTGGGTTGGGGCCTACTATCGGTGTCTGCCACTCCTTGCTGTTCTCCTCCACTGAACAAAGCTGTGCCGCCTGTTTACTACCGTTGCCAATTTTGAACTGCATTTCGACTACTTACTGATTTGGGCCTACTCTCTGTGTCAGCCTCTCATTCCAGTTGTCCTCCACTGCAATGCCCCCTGATTAGTCCTGTGTTACCAATTTTGAACTGCATTTAGCCCACTTTATTCTTTGGGCCTATATCTGTGTTTCCTCCTCATCCTGCCCATTGCCCAGCCAGTGATAGATGAGTCTGCTGGTACATTGACCCATAACGCAACATTTCCCGTGCACGCTACACTGCAAGATTGTGACCCTGCTGAAAGTCAGGTCCCCCTTCCCGCATACCATACCACCTTACACGGGGACAAACAGGAAGGTGCAGATGAAAGTGCAGGTTCCTTCATCAGGTGGGGGGAGGAATACTAGTTGGCGACGTCACTGGCACAGGGCCTCTCATGGTACGCAAAAGTGTTGCTGCCGGTGGGAGGCGCCCCCGCCGTGCAAACACACCGCTGTACTTTGAGGGGCCCTGTGCCAGTGCCAATGCCAACGAGTGGGCCCCCCCTGCTTGCTCAGGTTCACAGCACTGCTCCACTGCCGTGACGTGGTCCAGATTTCCTGGGCCCACTAATTACTTGAACCAGCCCTACCCACCACAACTTTAGCCAAATGACCCCCAATTTCAAATGCCTTCCAATTATTATAAGGTAAATTACGCTTGACAAGCTTCATTAAGAAGAATGGATGGTTTTGACATTAAAATGGGCACTCTAGGTGTTTTCCTGGCCCCCACTCACTGCCGACTATGCTGCCCCATTGACTTGCATTGGGTTTCGTGTTTCTGTCGAACCCGACTTTACGTCATAATCGGCCGATTTCACTCGACCCGACTTTTGAGATAGTCGGGTTTCGCGAAACCCGGCTCGACTCTAAAAAGGTCAAGGTCGCTCAACACTAATTTTAAGCAATTTCATAATTGTGACTCATCTTTACTGAGGATAAGAGGCATTGATAAAATAGTACCATCTATACGTGGAGGCAACATCAGTCAAAGGTTAGCGCAAATCGAGACTAGATGGATATGGACAATGAACACCATGCACCCTCTAGGCTTAAATTAAAATATTAGCTTTGCCCCTTTTTTATAAGTTCGTTTACCACCTGATCATCCAAGTTTTAACCTTTTTTATATATTTATTTATATATGTCTAATAAATATTGTTCTTATATTATCTGTTTTTATACGAGCACTAGTAATTATTGTTCATTTGGTCCTTTTAGTCTGGTACTAGTTATGTGTTTGTTTTATGTTATTTACTAATTTTTTCTTTTACTCTATTTTACTCTAGTTACCTTAATTTTCAGTTCCACCGTTGGAGTTCGTCCTGTCCGTATTTTTCTCCTGTGGTTCCTGGAATTTCCGTTATATTTCCGTCACTATTGGGTTTAATGGACTTATGGTTAAACAAGTTGTGGAACACACCAATTATTTAGTACCCTGTGTTGTATTTTGTTTGTATATAATATTGTGTTCTATAATACTGCACCATTCACTACACTGGTTAACACACATATTACTCAATGATACTGTTATTTTGCATGTATTAGCACCTTTGCATATATATATTTTTTTGCCTACACTGAAGGAATATTGCTCCCTCTATATATGTGCATTCTTTTTCTATTTTTCTATTTATTTTTATTGTTTATTTGTTCTTTTCCTCCCTCCCCCCCTCTTTTTTGTGACACTATATAGCTCCATATATATTTTTTTTGAATATACACGAGGTTATATTTGCATATTCCGTTCACCCTTATGCCCCTATGACTTTATATTTTTATTATTATTTAATATATTTTTTTCACATATCACTGATATCAATTTATTATTCAACTTTATCCACACACTCCGGCTATGTCCGCTTTTCCCTTCCAGGACCTTTGAATCACGTGGGTTTATTTACCCAATGACAGATCGCCAGGCTTAATACACATTCACACAGTACTTCGGTGGGCTCTGTCCCTGTTTCGTTTCCTGATTTATAATCCTATATACCGCTTGTTCCATCCCTACTCACTTATCAGTAATATCACTACAGCAATTTTCGTCATTTCCTGTACCTTATCTATCCCCTGCTTTTCCCTTCCAGGACCTTCAGGTATCACATGGTCTTATCTGACCAATGACAGCGGGCCGGGTGGAACGCACGCCGACATTGTGTCTCGATGACTCCTCCCCCTCTCCCATGTCCCCCCGCGTCGCATCAGCTGATCGCGGCGCCGGGGTCTAGCATGGGATTGTGGGTCGGCGTTCTCTGATGACTACATATGTCAGCGTGCGTCGCGCCACACCCGTTCCCTTATCTCATTGGCTGCTCATTCTTTATATACCCCATTTCCCTTGGATGTCGCCATCCCTGATGAAGGCAGACGCCGAAACGCGCATCGGGGCTCGGCACATCCCAGAGACTTACATCCTACATAGCAGGTAAATACCAGGTGGCTCTTTCCTTACTTACATGTTGTTTTTTGGCACATATAGTAGATCTTTTTGCCCGCATATGGCTCATTACTATATGGGCTGCTCTCATCACATATTGATTAGTCCATACTCTTCCTTTTTCTTTCTCTATTAGGTTGTAGCCACTTTGTCTTGCACATGCACTTTACACCCTAGATCTGGTATTACCACCATTTATAGCTGAATGGCCTATATATTTATACAATTATGCACGTATATGAAAAATTCCAATTGTGGTGTTATTTTGAACTGTTTCATTGCCATATTTTTGTCCCTAGTGTAGTGCCTTTTTATGATATTTTCTCACAGTACCAATTTTCGATTTACATATTTTAATAAATATTGTTATATTATACTCTAATTTTCGGACTCTGTGTCGGGTTTTTTCTTCGTCTTTATTGTTTGTTTTCCGGTTGTCCAGTAGATTCCAATTGGTGCACACTGGTGGTGATGATTCCCTCCCTTACATAAGGTACCTGTGTGCACTGTGCCTTGAGTTTTTTATATCTAACTATTTATACTGTGTTTTGCACAGGTTGCTGCTCTATGGCTATGGATTTAAAAGCCAAGGAACAGTCCTGGCTTGGTCAAGTTAACCAACTATTTGGTAGCCGTGGGCCTTATGCCAATGGTTCAGGTGGCCAGGGGCTAACTGATTTTAATTCCACCATAAAAACCCTGATGTATAAACGTACACGCCTATGGTGGAATAAGGCATTTCTTCAGAACTATATTTCAAAAGATTTGATCCCTAGAGGTCTGCGAGTGAGGATAATACCCTCCTTTCCAGTTGATGATGAAGATTTCATAAAATGTTGGGAAGAGGTGTGTAATCACACCTCTAAGAAATTTATGGAACTATTAATCAATCTTAATTCTAAGAATATTACCAATATTGATCAACAACTTGATTCTACATATACTTTGGCTAAATCCCAACTCTCTATTGAGGATTTTCAATCTATCAACGTGGCCATCGAAAAGGAATTGGATGTTTGGGTGAAGGACATCCAAACAAATCAAGCCAATAAACTGTCGAGAGATTTGAAGGATCTTCAAATGAACCAAATTTATAGATGGAAAAGGCCTGTAACCCTCAATCTGATTTGGAGTCGCACGCCATCTATTTCTTCTATTCCTTCATTAAGTGAATATTCTGATGCCTCGGCTTCTTCCTCCACTTCTTACAAAGATACGTTCAAATGTAAACGGAATCTTCGCAATGCACCATACCACCGTAATGACAATCGTTCCTCTGATGACAATCGCTTGAAGGTAATTAATCTAAGCACCCACTCTCTCTCTCAAATGGACATTGAGGTCCTTCATAAGGGCCTTTCTTTCTGTCCAGATTCCTCTTTTGATCCTTTTTTGGCCATCAAGGACTTGCACCTTTTTGCAAGGTCATTGATGTTCAAGAAACATTTTCATGATGACACCCTTTACGATCTATTCCCCACAGATGCAGAGCAATAAGCATTACAAATACTAAATGAATTAGCTCAGGAACACTCTACACCGGAAGGAGGTAAGATTCCCTCTTGTATTGCACCCCGCTCCAAAAAATTCCCTCCATTTCCATCCTGTCCTAACATCGACCTTTTTGTTAAAATTGTGAGTGAGGAATTTAAAAAGATACCCCGTCATGTAACTAAAGGGAATTTGAACTTTGAAGAACGGAAAAGCCTAGAGAAACTAAAAAACCTACCCGATGTAGTAATCAAATCTGCTGATAAAGGTGGCAACATCGTTATATGGCCCACGAACATGTACGAAGCTGAGGCGTTTAAACATCTAAAGAATAAGACCTGTTACAAAAAACTCACATATAAACCTTTATCTGCATTTACATCTGAACTCTATACCATCTTAAGTGGGGCCAACAATTCTGGTATTATATCAAATGAATTATGTCAAGCTTTAGTGGTTAAAGAACCGTGTATACCCACTTTTTATCTTCTCCCGAAGATACATAAAAGTTCTGAATCTCCCCCAGGCAGGCCTATCTTTTCTGGCAATTCCAACTATCTTGAGAGGGTGGGTAGATTTATTGATTCAAAATTGCAATCAGTGGAATGTCTTCCTTCATTTACCCGTGACACAAGCGATTTTCTAAGTAAAATCGATGGCCTCCATATTGAAGATGATTCGGTATTGGTCACATGCGACGTAGAATCGCTTTATACCAATATAAAACATCTTGATGGTATACAAGCAACAAAATATTTTTTGTCCATGTCAAATAATTCACCTGTTATGTCTGATTTCATCACCAAAATTTTGGAATTCAGTTTGACACATAGTTTTTTTTACTTTTAAGGGGTCCTTCTTCCTGCAGCTCCAGGGTACAGCAATGGGCGCATCTTATGCACCTGCATACGCCAATCTGTTCCTGGAGCTGTGGGAGAGGGACCTCTTCCTATCTGACAATCATCATTCGATGTACCATGTCCTTTTTTGGACACGGTACATAGATGACATTTTTTTCATTTGGCAAGGTTCGGTTGAGTCTCTTCATCTTTTTATGGCTCAACTCAACAACAACAATCATAATATTCATTTGACTTACCATCATGATAAAGATTCCATTGAATTTCTTGATATACTAGTTAAACGTGACATCACTAAAATCACCAACCACACAACTGAAGAACAGATATCAAATCTTTGTAGAGGATGAAGATGGCACAGCTAAGAATGAAGCAATACCAGCAAGCAAAAAAGAAAAGGGCACACAGCAACAAGTGACAGCAAAAAGTACAGCCAAGAAGCAACGAAGAGTGGTGGTGGTGGGAGACTCACTACTGAGAGGCACAGAAGCAGCCATCTGCAGACCGGACATAACCGCAAGAGAAGTATGCTGCCTTCCAGGTGTGATGATCAAGGATGTGACCGATAGGATACCAAAGCTCTTCAGCTCCAAGGATATCCACCCATTTCTTCTGATACATGTTGGCACCAATGACACGCCAAGGAAGGACCTACCGACAATCTGCACGGACTTTGAAGAGTTGGGGAAGAAAGTAAAGGAACTGGATGCACAGGTAGTTTTTTCTTCTATCCTTCCAGTAGACGGGCATGGCACCAGGAGGTGGAACAGGATCCTTGATGCGAACAACTGGCTAAGACGATGGTGCAGACAAAAAGGATTCGGATTCCTGGACCACGGTGGGAATTACTTGTATGATGGACTCCTCGCCAGAAACGGACTACACCTGAACAAACCTGGGAAACACACATTCGCCAGAAGACTCGCTACACTCATCAGGAGGGCGTTAAACTAGAAGAAGAGGGGACGGGAAGAAAAAAAAATTAGACTCGAACAAAGATGACCCAGGAAAACATACACATAAGGGAGGTAAGAACATTTCTAAAACAATACACAGCAAGGAGATTGGAACAAAACAAAATCCTCTAAACTGCATGCTCGCAAACGCCAGAAGCCTGACAAACAAGATGGAAGAACTAGAAGCAGAAATATCTACAGGTAACTTTGGCATAGTGGGAATAACCGAGACATGGTTAGATGAAAGCTATGACTGGGCAGTTAACTTACAGGGTTACAGGGTCTGTTTAGAAAAGATTGTAAAAATCGGAGAGGAGGAGGGGTTTGTCTCTATGTAAAGTCTTGTCTAAAGTCCACTTTAAGGGAGGATATTAGCGAAAGGAATGAGGATGTCGAGTCCATATGGGTCGAAATTCATGGAGGGAAAAATGGTAACAAAATTCTCATTGGGGACTGTTACAAACACCCAAATATAACAGAAATCATGGAAAGTCTACTTCTAAAGCAGATAGATGAAGCTGCAACCCATAATGAGGTCCTGGTTATGGGGGACTTTAACTACCCGGATATTAACTGGGAAACAGAAACCTGTGAATCCCATAAAGGCAACAGGTTTCTGCTAATAACCCAAAAAATGTATCTTTCACAATTGGTACAGAATCCAACCAGAGGAGCAGCACTTTTAGACCTAATACTATCTAATAGACCTGACAGAATAACAAATCTGCAGGTGGTCGGGCATCTAGGAAATAGCGACCACAATAATGTACAGTTTCACCTGTCTTTCACTAGGGGGACTTGTCAGGGAGTCACAAAAACACTGAACTTTAGGAAGGCAAAGTTTGACCAGTTTAGAGATGCCCTTAATCTGGTAGACTGTGACAATATCCTCAGAAATAAGAATACAGATAATAAATGGAAAATGTTTAAGAACATCCTAAATAGGCACTGTAAGCGGTTTATACCTTGTGGGAATAAAAGGACTAGAAATAGGAAAAACCCAATGTGGCTAAACAAAGAAGTAAGACAGGCAATTAACAGTAAAAAGAAAGCATTTGCACTACTAAAGCAGGATGGCACCATTGAAGCTCTAAAAAACTATAGGGAGAAAAATACTTTATCTAAAAAACTAATTAAAGCTGCCAAAAAGGAAACAGAGAAGCACATTGCTAAGGAGAGTAAAACTAATCCCAAACTGTTCTTCAACTATATCAAAAGTAAAAGAATAAAAACTGAAAATGTAGGCCCCTTAAAAAATTTTGAGGAAAGTATAGTTGTAGATGACGAGGAAAAAGCTAACATATTAAACACATTCTTCTCCACGGTATTCACGGTGGAAAATGAAATGCTAGGTGAAATCCCAAGAAACAATGAAAACCCTATATTAAGCGTCACCAATCTAAAGGTACCTTCACACTAAATGATATCGCTAGCGATCCGTGACGTTGCAGCGTCCTCGCTAGTGATATCGTTCAGTTTGACACGCAGCAGCGATCAGAATCCTGCTGTGATGTCGTTGGTCGGGGCTAGAAGGCCAGAACTTTATTTGGTCGCTGGCTCTCCCGCTGACATCGCTGAATCGGCGTGTGTGACACCGATTCAGCGATGTCTTCGCTGGTAACCAGGGTAAACATCGGGTTACTAAGCGCAGGGCCGCCCTTAGTAACCCGATGTTTACCCTGGTTACCATCCTAAAAGTAAAAAAAACAAACGCTTCATACTTACCTTCAGCTGTCTGTCCTCCGGCGCTGTGCTTTCCTGCACTCACTGTGAGCACAGCGGCCGGAAAGCAGAGCGGTGACGTCACCGCTCTGCTTTCCGGCCGCTGTGCTCACAGCCAGTACAGAGAAGCACAGCGCCGGGGACAGACAGCGGAAGGTAAGTATGAAGCGTTTGTTTTTTTTTACTTTTAGGATGGTAACCAGGGTAAACATCGGGTTACTAAGCGCGGCCCTGCGCTTAGTAACCCGATGTTTACCCTGGTTACCGGCATCGTTGGTCGCTGGAGAGCTGCCTGTGTGACAGCTCTCCAGCGACCAAACAGCGACGCTGCAGCGATCCGGATCGTTGTCTGGATCGCTGCAGCGTCATTTAGTGTGAAGTTACCTTTACCCAAGAAGAGGTGCGAAACCGGCTAAATAAGATTAAAATAGATAAATCTCCGGGTCCGGATGGCATACACCCACGAGTACTAAGAGAACTAAGTAATGTAATAGATAAACCATTATTTCTTATTTTTAGGGACACTCTATAGCGACGGGGTCTGTTCCGCAGGACTGGCGCATAGCAAATGTGGTGCCAATATTCAAAAAGGGCTCTAAAATTGAACCTGGAAATTATAGGCCAGTAAGTCTAACCTCTATTGTTGGTAAAATATTTGAAGGGTTTCTGAAGGATGTTATTCTGGATTATCTCAATGAGAATAACTGTTTAACTCCATATCAGCATGGGTTTATGAGAAATCGCTCCTGTCAAACCAATCTAATCAGTTTTTATGAAGAGGTAAGCTATAGGCTGGACCACGGTGAGTCATTGGACGTGGTATATCTCGATTTTTCCAAAGCATTTGATACCGTGCCGCACAAGAGGTTGGTACACAAAATGAGAATGCTTGGTCTGGGGGAAAATGTGTGTAAATGGGTTAGTAACTGGCTTAGTGATAGAAAGCAGAGGGTGGTTATAAATGGTATAGTCTCTAACTGGGTCGCTGTGACCAGTGGGGTACCGCAGGGGTCGGTATTGGGATCTGTTCTCTTCAACATATTCATTAATGATCTGGTAGAAGGTTTACACAGTGAACTATCAATATTTGCAGATGATACAAAACTATGTAAAGCAGTTAATTCAAGAGAAGATAGTATTCTGCTACAGATGGATCTGGATAAGTTGGAAACTTGGGCTGAAAGGTGGCAGATGAGGTTTAACAATGATAAATGTAAGGTTATACACATGGGAAGAAGGAATCAATATCACCATTACACACTGAACGGGAAACCACTGGGTAAATCTGACAGGGAGAAGGACAAGGGGATCCTAGTTTATGATAAACTTACCTGGAGCAGCCAGTGCCAGGCAGCAGCTGCCAAGGCAAACAGGATCATGGGGTGCATTAAGAGAGGTCTGGATACACATGATGAGAGCACTATACTGCCTCTGTACAAATCCCTAGTTAGACCGCACATGGAGTATTATGTCCAGTTTTGGGCACCGGTGCTCAGGAAGGATATAATGGAACTAGAGAGAGTACAAAGGAGGGCAACAAAATTAACAAAGGGGATGGGAGAACGACAATACCCAGATAGATTAGCAAAATTAGGATTATTTAGTCTAGAAAAAAGACGACTGAGGGGCGATCTAATAACCATGTATAAGTATATAAGGGGACAATACAAATATCTCACTGAGGATCTGTTTATACCAAGGAAAGCGAAAGGCACAAGGGGGCATTCTTTGCGTCTGGAGGATAAAAGGTTTTTCCACCAACATAGAAGAGGATTCTTTACTGTTAGGGCAGTGAGAATCTGGAATTGCTTGCCTGAGGAGGTGGTGATGGCGAACTCAGTCGAGGGGTTCAAGAGAGGCCTGGATGTCTTCCTGGAGCAGAACAATATTGTATCATACAATTATTAGGTTCTGTAGAAGGACGTAGATCTGGGGATTTATTATGATGGAATATAGGCTGAACTGGATGGACAAATGTCTTTTTTCGGCCTTACTAACTATGTTACTATGTTACTATGTTAATTTGTTGAATCCTTTCTTTCCTCTATTCGTAAAATGTTCCCCATGCCAGTGGCGGCAACACAACCCCAAAGCATGATTGATTCACCCCATGCTTAATTATTGGCGAGATGTTATTTTTCTGAAATTTGGTGCCCGTTTTCTCCACACATACCTTTACTCTTTTGGCCAAAGACTTCAATTTTACCCTCTTCGGTCCACAGGACTTGTTTCCAAAATGCATCAGGCTTATTTCGATGCTCTTTTGCATATTTCTGAATCTTAATTTTATGATGAGGATGCACGAGAGGTTTTCTTCTCATGATTCTTCCATGAAGGCCATATTTGTGCAGGTGTCTCAGAACAGTAGAATAAGGTAACAAAACTGCAGAGTCTGCTAAATGTTTCTGAAGGTCTTTTGCAGTCAAATGGGGGTTATGATTTTACTTTCTAGTAATGATGGGCGAACCCCCCGATGATCGGGATCGGCGAGTTCGCCTGAGTCTTTTTGTAAAATTCAAGTTCGGAGCTGGAGATGATGCAAACTTGCGTGTGAACCCTGAAATTGTACTTTACAGCCAAAGACAGCCAAATGCAGTGAATACCGCTGGAAAGTAATAAGCAGCCCCGGAAGCAGATGGGGCCGGGAGACAGCACACGTCGCTGGACAGTTATTTATAATGTTTATTATTCATTTTATTCTTTCTTTTAGAGGCCCTGGACCTGAAATGGACCTGAACTGTAACATGGGTTTCCCATGGAAACCCTTGTTTTGGACCTTGTGACTGAACACTGTGTGTTCGGTATGGCTCCCGAACTTTACAGTTTGGATTCGCCCATCCCTACTCCCCAGTAATCCTACGAGCAGCTCTCACTGAAATTTTGCTTGTTCTTCCAGACCATATTCGACTACCATTGTTCCTGTTAAATGCCATTTCTAAACTATATTTCAAACTGAGGAAAGGGAAACTTGAAAATGATTTGCTTGTTTTAAAATACTGCCTGCTCCTCAGTCCTTTGAAGCCGACAGTCTCTGCCGGCAGTTGCTAGGCTGGCTGTGCACAGCTAGTGGTGATGCTGACTGTGTCACTGGGTCTTTCTCAAGCTCAGACTCTATCTAAACAGATAGATAAATATCTGTCAGATATATAATATCACAACCCCATGACACATTACAAAATTGCATCCTTTAGTGCATTACATGTGGAGCTTATGGTACATCTATCTAGTAACCTAACAAATAAATAATTGAAAAAAATGACTTTGAGCCCCCTATTTTTTGTAAACAGCAAATGTGAGAGCTGGGTAGATTCATTGTTATTGGGCCCTTCTCAGCATAAAAATACCAGTCCGCAACTGTCCCAGTTCCCAGCTGTTGGTTTTACCATTGCATTTTTCATTTATTTATTTATTACGGTTAATAAAAAGCCATAGTACAATCTCCACATGCAAGGCAACTAAAGGGTGCAATTTCATAATCTATCTATTTATCTATCTATCTATCTATCTATCTATCTATCTATCTATCTATCTGTCTGTCTGTCTATCTAACTGTCTGTCTATCTATTATCTTTGTACATCTTTATCACATAAAATCAGCAATTTCAAGAATTCACTCTATTCCAATACGTGTCACATGGATGGTACACACATACACATGGACGGCACACTGACGGTATACACGTACACCTGGATGGTCAACAGAAATCTACAATGATAGGAAAAATGGACCATCTCACTTATATGTATTTTTATACTGACACATGAGGGGGGCCTAATACTGTGAATGTGCTGCTGTGAAAGTGACACAAAAAAGTTACACCATTGAGAAGCTACTAAGAAAAGTTTGAGCAGAATGTGGCAATTTTGAACAATTATCACAAGTGTGAATAAATTGTCTCTTATACTTCTGTAAGACTGTGTACCACCAAGCAGGTAGCTTCCTTGAAAATAACTTTCTTTAACAAACAACTGTGCATCCGGCAAAGCTTTAGTAACCCCTTAAGTGGGGAACCGTTATGCTACCATAAACACTACTTCCTTATGTATTTGAAGGGGCATATCATACTACATTTCTTTTATGTAAGTGCTGCCCCTACACAGTAACTGAAGCAAATTTAGTCCCTTTACAAACTGCAGTTTATGTAAAATGTATACAAATATAATTGTACTACAAATAAACTAGAACAATAACTGTAAAACTCAAAATTTTCTTGCAGTATGTTTTAAATATTTTTTTTGTTGATGTTAGAAATGTTACAATTCTTTTTCATGAAGTACAAAACATTTTTATAAATAGACCTCAAATTCATTCCTTTTCCCCCTTTTCATTCTAAAACCTTTTCCCAGTTTTCTTTGTTAGATCCATCACAGTGTATTTAGCAACCTTGTTTGTAAAAGAGTATTGTGGACGCTCATTGTGACCAATTTGAAAATGAAGCAAAACTTATAAAAATTTACGTATAAAAGTTATATTAAAATCAGAATTCCATGTTTCCTGAAATGGAAAAAAATATATATATTTTTCACGACTGTGTTTTGAAATTTCTAATACAGCTCCTCTTTTTCTGCATTGTCTGGATTTCTTCTTTAGAGCCACAAAGCACCTGGCTATGCAACACTGAGTTAAGACAGTATCAATCTTTATAAATGCTTTTATTGCAACTTAGATGCAATTTCATCATGCACTATAATTAGATGTCATGCCCTAAAGCCGAGCTGACTAAGACTTTATAGAAAGGTAAAACACTTCACTGTTTCTAAGTGAAACCAATTTCTTATGGCTACTGTGTCTAAAATGCCCTTTTGCCAAAAAATAAAAAACAGATAAAAATTAAACTTGCAAAATACACAGATTGATTTTAATTAACTCTTGCCTTTCAAATACATTGTTTTTTCAAAATAGCCATACTTTCTGTTCATTTCTTTCTGTATTGACTTTTTAGTATCACTAAATTTGCAAATGACAGGTTTATATTTATTAAAAAGCAATGAATGCTGAGGCTTTGGGCTGGAGATGAGCGGATTGATCCACGTAGGATTGAGCCTAAGTAGAATTTCCTGAAATTTGAACATTTTGAAATTTAATTTGTGGTTAAAAAAATTATAAATACTTGACCTGTACCATATTTCACACTGCTGAAGCATCAGAGATAATGCTAATGTAATTTTGCATTGCTGCTCAAGTCTCCCTATAATGCCCTGCATATATGACATCTTATGGATTACGATATTTTGTACAGTGGTGGTCAGTACCTGGGACATCACAGATCAGTGGTTCCCTGTGCTGCACAGTGTGTCTGTTTTCCATTCCCAGAGTTATTGGGCATGTCTCTCACTCTTGTCGAGTGTAAGCTCTTATGGTACGCAATGCCTTTTCAGTCTCTCTAGTTTAAATAGTGTAAGTTCTTATAGTCAGCAATATCCTCTCACTCTCTGTCCTGTAGAATTTAAGCTCTTAAGATGAGCAGGGTCCTCTCTAATTTATGTGGACTGTAAGCACTTATGGTCAGCGAGGTTCTCTCTCTCTCCTGTAGAGTGTAAGCTTGCAAGCTTTTATGCTCAGCAGAGTTTTCTGTCTCTTCTCCCCTCCATGTGTATTTTCTGAGCAATCACAAGATTTCTAGCATTGAGTTTTGCTGAATTTATTTGCAGGAAATCAAATTTTGAGGGAAAATTTCTCGAATTCGAATTTTAAAATAACTGCTCATCTCAACTTGTGACCAATGACATTCCATTTATATATAAATAGAGAATTAAGAAATATTAATAATAGCTGTCATTTAAAATAATTTCCGTACTGAAAATTTATTAAAGTCTACTTTCTGAGATTCGCTTAAATATCTTTGCTAGGATATGCATTAATGTGAAAATTTAATTTTCTTATCTACAAATAGAAATAGAGCATTGAGCATCTTACTCCACAGGGCAGGGAAGAGGGAAAGAGAGTCTCCACGTGAGTAGAATTCAGCTGGAATCCACGGAGTTTGCTAGCATGTGTCTAGTGGGTGCCGATCCCGCTGGTACATTCATCAAACATAGGAAAAGGAAAGGATATGTTTCTGGCTTACCGGAAACACTGGCTCGTTTCTGTCTATCCTATGACTATGAGTAAGGGCGCACTGTTGTGCCAGAAACGCATCAGGTTGTTTTTATTGTTTTATTTTTAATCATGTCCAAATAAGCTTTTTTTATTTTAACTGGTCAGTGTGCCAGAAACATATCCTTTCCTTTTCCATCGTCCTCCATAGTATTCTTACTAAGCAAGGCTTTCCCAAACACATGGACAAAAGCCTGCCAAAACTTCCGGCTGATGGCACTAGGTACGTTTCAATTTCTTTAAGTTTAGTTTGTCCTATTAAAAATATTTTTTATTGAAATAAATGCCCTTGAACCCCCATAATTTCAGAGGATTAACTGTATTACAATGTGTATAAAGATGCTTCAAATCTTGACATGTAGCGCAAAATGATTATGTTGATGGAAAGTACTTTAATTTGAATATTAGCAAATGTTTTAAAAAAATACCCTTGCATTAATTTATCAAAATAAGGATTGTTCTGATTCATTGTGAGTCTCTAAGCTTGAATATGTGAGATTAGCAAATCGATAAGATGCAAATAGAGATTGTGTTGGATTTTTAAAAATTCACCGAACCTGGTGAATTCAAGCAAAATGCAATTCAGTTGGAATAAATCCCCTTTAACAGCCAATTCCAATTTACTCAATGCAGAAGAAGAATCTCTAGGACCTCATGCATGCCCAGTGCAACCAATCAGGAGTCTATCAGTCTGTATAATATCAAAAGCCTTTAATATAGTGAATCGTGATGGTACAAGGATGTCCCAAATCACAGCTTAGTCATTGAGATTTGCAGAGAAAGCCATTACAAAACTGAAAGAACTGTACAGATAGTGTGTGCAGCAGAACAGCAATGAAGAAGATTAGTGTTTGAGAAAAGAGAATAATGTAGATTTAATTGGTAGATCAAGATCAGATCAAGTCTGTAACACTGAACCAGGATGGTCACTGCTGGCTGCTGCAGGTCACTTGATCAGAATGGTTACAGTGCTGATGCTGGTGTTGCTGTTGCTACTGAAAATCAGTCACTTTTTTTCTACATTTGTAAAAGCAAGCAATTGTTACATCTCACAAAGTGTGCAGGTCACAAACAGTACTGCAAATTTTTTGCTCATCTGTTGTATTATCTAATTTAAATTCCATACATGCAAGAATAATACTGTGTCCTGTTGCTGCTATTTTTTATAAATATAAAATATATAAAATATAAATAAAATAAAAGTTAAAAAAAATACTGTAATGCAACCATGTTACTTATAAGATTTTACAGTATTACAGATTTTTTGCACACCAATTTTTTAATCCAATTTGACAAACATAAATTTCACACCAATAGATTTTTTCTGTTTACCTTGCATCTCTTGATATATTTTTTTTTATGGGGGAGGGGGAAATTGTGATTTAATACATGCATTTTAATTTTAGGGTCGTAGTTGTAAAAAATGTAAAGTAAAAAGTGGAGATGTCAATGTTCAGGATAATGTGAACAATGCTAAATCATACTATGACATTTGACAATAAGAATTTAGTAGCCACAAATAGCAGCAGCTCTACCACTGGCACAAGCTATTCAGACAGTAGTACTGCCAAAAGTAGGTCACAATTTTCCTTCTTTGCCTCCTCAAAATGTAGTAGTGTGGAGGAAGGGGATAACATTAAGGACTATGCTATGCATGTGGTTGTGGAACCACTGTGCCATGGTACAGGGAGAGCCTGGAGGGGTTTAACTAAGCGAACACCTGGTCTTTCGAGCTACTGATGGTGTGGTCAGACTAAAGTACAGGTGGATGGCAAGTGCTACTTCAGGACAGACCCTGGAGCTGTGGCAGCTGACTGCCAAAAGGGCAGAGAAGTTGGGCCGATCAGAAACTGGAAAACAGGAGGATGTACGGCTGGTAGACAGAAATGGTACAGGATGAGTAACAAACAGGGGTAGTTCAGACAGGGCAGGCAGGATAAGGTATAGGCAGGACAGGTACAGGACCATGAGATGACCACAGGTACGATACCACAGTTCAGAGGTGCTGGTTCAAATGGATCAGGAACATGACTAGGCACAGTCGGAACAGGTTCTGCTACAGGTACAGCAATATGGACTGGAACAGTTGCAGAGAGGGTGGGCAGGGTCAGGTAAATGGGATGGATGGAATCAGATTCAGAGTGCACAGGTGCATGGAATTTACAACTAATAAGATAATAGCAAGCTCACTGATACTAATGTTGGTAAGGCATCTCCTATTTGGGGAAGGTGCCTTAAATACCTATTGTCTCTCAGCCATTAACTGAGGATATTTTCAGAAGCACGCTACCCCCTTTAGAAGCAGGGAACATGTGTCTGCACCCTCAGCACTGGGAGGAGACAGAAAAGGTGGGCACCAAAGCAGCATGAAGAGTTCAGTGGACATGCTGGTATCCCTGCTGAGAGGGGGAAGAGGACTCATGCAGAGGCGCCGATGCTGTCCTAACAGAGTATATGGCATATCACACATTTCAGTCATAGCATTATGATGTTAAGTCTGACAGTGACATTGTCAGTTTGAATCAATGATCTAGACATTCCTCCTCCTTCGCCATATCAATTAATTGTAATACCTGCCTGAGTTCTTAAACTCAAAAGTGTCATGATCCTGACCGGGTTGTGTATCCTGTCTCTCTTTCCTGGTCTGATCATGTTATGGGTTAAGGGTTAACTTTTTCTCTGCCTTGTTTACCATTTCTTGTGGAGGAGCTTGTTTGATTAGGAGTTTTGTTGGTCTATTGATTTTGCTTTGTGCTTGTTGTAGGTATATAATATATGTATATCAATTGCTGCATTATGTAATGCCTTGGCTGTGTTCAGGAGGAGCCTGATACTGACATGTGTTGGTGTGTTTTGATGTGGAAATGAGTGGCATGACGTCAAGAAAATTAATGAAAGGTACATGCATGGCACATGAAAACTCAGTGACTGGCATGAGTAACTGTTAAGTCATCTCTCCTCCATATCGGGTGAGTCAGTACAGGTAGCATCAGTGGACTAGAGACCAGAGTGGATTTTTCACTTATGATCCGTGGCCCTTTAAACATGACAATCACAGCATTCTCACTATTCTGCACATCAAGGTGTATAATGCTAAGTACCATCATAAACGTTTCTGATCCACAGTGCTGGTAAACATAACTCTCTGCCCAATGTGTTCTTTCTAACCTTTGCTATTTATGAACTCCCACTTGTACCTTCATTTTGCCAGTGTGTGTTTATATTGTGTGTTTCACAACACACCCCTTATATGACTTCAAATAACCCAACCATACCCCAATTTATTCTATATGACAACTTTGAACTGAGGATGAAAGTTCCAATATTTTTCCTGTGTCTTTAACATTAGGACTACTGGTATAGTCATTTTGACTACTTGCACATCAGTAGTTCTAGTCGGGGTAACGAGTCCAGTAGTTCTAGTGTTAAAATTATTTATACATGTTGGAGTCCTTGATGAACTGCAACTGTTTTGTGTATACTTTCATAAGATGCTATATCACTTACATTTTTATATTCTTGTAATATTTTGTATGTATATAACTCTTTTTTATTTATCTTTGTGTATTACACTTTTGATTTTTAACATCATGTACCCTTGGTCACCTGGCGATATTTGAAAACGACTCATATTGGGTTCAAAACAGCTTTATTTATGATCACATTAAAGAGGCACTGTAGTAACTTTGCTATATGTACCAAGTGCTGTAATAAACTCTACACTACTGCATGATCCCTAAGTGCGCAGTGTGAAAATCTTTGCAAGTGTGCTGGGGTACTCGCCCTAGTCTACTGGACTGGCACCTCACATGTTTCTATAAATGAGCGCACTACAAATTGGTGAATAACATGAAATGAGCTCCTGGAATTGTTGGTTCAGCATAGTCTATCAGATAGAAGGGACAAGGGTTAGGACTTCATGCCTGCTATTGAAGATGTGGGGGATGAGCATGTTGTCAGTGCTGAAAAAAGTAAGTTCTGAGGAGTTTGCTAGGGGCTATGAGAGAAATGTGTCCATAGGAAAGACAACTTGATTTGAGTTGTAGAAAGAGGTAACTGTGAGAAGCTACAGCTGTTCTTGTTAAGCAGTCAGGGTGGTAGTTGTGGCAATGGGCTGTTCTGATGCCACAACCTGGTGCCCCACAGATAAAATACAGTGTCCCTATTGCTGAATATGCAGCATATGCAACAGAATACTCACAGTCACTTTCAGGTTTCCCTAGGTTCTTGTCATGCCGGCTCTACATCCATGAGCCCCATAAATCACTTTGGAGTCAAGGTCTTTTTCCAACAGATTAACTGTAGTGGACAGCAGTGCATTCATCACATAGGCAGCACAGGTTAAACACAACACAGAGGCATCTTATTTTCTTTCCCTGCCGTCCGGGCAGCTCCTATCCTATCCTTCTTCACTGTCTCCCTCTTCCTGGAAATCCCTGTCATATATCTGGATAGTCCATGTCCCATCAGTATCTTCAGTGTCACTAGCTCTCTGTCATCCCCTTGTCTGGTTCCATTAGGGAAAGATTCCGGGAATGCCATCTCAGCTGCTTCCACCCCAGTCTTAGATTCCAAATTCTTATTGGGGATGGTCCTTTTGAGCTGGTGCCCGACTGCACTATTCTCCAGCCTGGGGCCCCTTACTGTCATCACAGCTTTATCCCCTTGGCTGTTTATCATCTGTGTCACTATTCTTCACATCTAACCCTGGGCAAGGCTGCGCGGGCTCTGCTGCCTAACCAGAAAGTACCTCTTCTATATCCCTATAACTCTGCCCTGCTCTGTTTTAACTCCTCCGCACAAACCAACTACCATGCTGCCTGTATATTACTAACACTTCTATCCATTCTTTGCCATCCTGTCTCTATGATGCCCCCCCTCTATTTTAATCCCTCTACAATTCTATACTGTTCCTAAGCTTACATTCAGTATATAACAAATGTATCACATTACAGTACACAAACATCAGTCAACATGTATAAACGTTATGTTTCTCATTAATACACCATTGGATGCTGCACATAATATGTGAACAGTGACCAGGGGAGAGGAGGCACGTGAGGGTCCCCGCCACCTCCTTACACTGGGATCCAAAGTAAAGTGGGAGTTGCACTGATATGAGGACTGATAGGTGGCTGGAACATTCAATTTTATTGCATAAAAGATGAAACGGGAGTGATATGAGGGATAATAATAAGGGTCCTCCTTGTGTCTATAAAACTATTAGTTACTTTGCTGTAAAAAAAAGTATTTGTGCCACTCGCTGCTATTAACCATTTAAATGCTGCTGTCAATCACTGATAGCAGCACTTTAGCTGCATGATACAGATCAGCTGTGTGTTTAATTGCACCTCAGCCCATGCAGAACATGATTTTTGGGTGCTGATGAGCTTGAATGGAAGCCAGGGGCCTGGCCAAGGCTTCTGTCACTGACATGTTAGTATTCAAGTGAAGTCCATCCACAGACTGGACTTCATTGGAGAACATGATTTGTACTATATGATGCAATGCAACCAGTTAGTAGATTTATTGGGACAGTTACTTTTTCTCATGGGTGATATAGGTTTTGAATAAACTTTTATCATCAAAAAAATAGAATGGATATTTAAAAAATGCATTTGGTAGTTATTCATGTTGTCTATATCTTATAATTAAAAATAGTTGGATGATCTGAAACATTTAAATGTGATAAATTACTAAAAGAAGAAGAAATTTGCTGAGGGGAAAATGTCTTTCTTATAGCGCTGAATATTTTGGAATGTTTATGTACTCTTCATTACCAGGAGTAAGTAGCAACCGATAAGTATATTATCAGTACCTAGTATGTTTTGCAAGCTTCTGTGCCCAAATTTTAAACAGAAAACATTAAAAGGTTGTTTTGGATTTTTGATATATATAAAATTTTTATAGTCAGATTAACTTGAATTATAGGGACATATTTATATATAGATGTAAGTTTGAGCTCATGAACATATACCGTATATACTCATGTGTAAGCCGAGTTTTTCAACACTTTTTTTGTGCTGAAAATGCCCCCTCAGCTTATACATGAGTCATTGTCGGAAAAGACGGCAGGGGAGGAGAAGCAGCCGAGAAGCGGGTCACAGGAGGCAGAGCCGGCGGCTGCGGTTAAAGCCTGTGCCCACTGCTCAAGAAAAATGAATATTCTGTGCACTGGCAGGGAATATTCATTTCTCTTATAGTGTGCACAGTTACAGCCGTAGCCGCCAGCTTCGAGCAGTGGCCGGGCTCTCACGGGTGCCCGCTCATTAAGGTAATGAATATTAATTCCCCTCTCTCCACAAACATAGGCATGGAGAGAGGTGAATATTCATTATCTTAATTAGCGGGGACATGTGATCACTCGGCCGGAAGAGCTACTGGCACCTGAACGATTGCTGCTAAGGCGCGTAGGGAAGGTAAGTAGGATTTTTTTTAAATATCGATGGGGTCTGGAGCCATGCACACAAGGATAGGGAATAAGTAGCCATGCATACAAGGATATGGGATAAGGAGCCATGCATGCAAAGATGGTGGATAAGGAGTCATGCATACATGGACAGAGAGGGGGAGCCATGCATACAAGGACAGGGATGGGGAGCCATGCATACAAGGACAGGGATGAGGAGCCATGCATGCAAGGACAGGGATGGAGAGCCATGCACACAAGGACAGGGATGGGGAGCCATGTATAGAAGGACAGGGATGGGGAGCCATACATACAAGGACAGGAATGGGGTGCCATGCATACAAGGACAGAGATGGAGAGCCATGCAGACAAGGATGGGGATGAGGAACCATGCATACCAGGACAGGGATGAGGGGACAATGTATACCCGGCTTATACTGAAATCTATAAGTTTTGCCTGTTTTTCATGGTAAAATTAGGTGCCTCGGCTTATACCAGGGTCAACTTATACACAAGTATATATGATAATAATAAAGTATGAGTGATGCCGCACTTTTTTCCTGAATAGTGTCCTAGAGGCCAAGGAAAAGCCACCACATGGTTAACTGATTCATTTGAAGGGAGTGATTAGTTTTCCCTATAGCTACAGTTTGTTCCATATCCAGGTTTACAGTTACAACACTTCAACATGAACAGTAGTTAAAGCTTAGGAATAAAAAAAATAATTCTAGATCCCCTCTGACAACCTTTCATCTCATAGCAAAGAAGAAAAAAATCAATGCAATAAAGATGTAAGCATGAATTTCATTGTATTGATTTATGAAGAAGTTCAGGAATGCCTTAATCTCTTGCAAAAGACTAGATAATATGTGGAAATTGACTCATTGGCCTGAATGTGAAATACTAGATGTTTAGCTGTCAGTTTGCTTTTATATCTCATTTTTACACCAGTTACTTAAAAAATGTTAGGATCTTCTATTTATGCAGTGTTAATATATCCGACCAAATAGCAGACTTATGATAAGTAAAGGTGGCAAGATATATATGAGATTATATACATTTTTACAAGGTAAGCATCAGACTTAGAAAACGTAATACAATTTTTCTTTGGCATAATGTACTGGCTTGCTATTTTCTTTCTGAAAATTAAAATATTGAATTATACACCGACAGTCTCATTACAGAACCTTTAAAGTTTATTAAAGTTTATTGACCATGTACACACCTCAAGATTTAGGTTCAATTGCTTCTCTCATGCTGCAATATTAAATTAAGATGTGAAGCCTTGCTGTGTCTCTCATGGACTCCAACTGAGCTACAGGTAGCAAAAGTCTCCTTCAATTAGACATAATCATCACTCACAGTCAATAATTGTGCTAAAGGCTGCTTTCAAATCTGTGAGGGATTCACATTTAATGTACTGATTCAGCTTGTCTGAGCCAAATTCACTGTGTACTGAAACCAAAGCAATTTAGTTCTTGCCTACGGCCCTTTTGGCAGTTCATCTAGTACGGAGCGTTGTAAGGACTGTGAGATACAATTTAATCTGAGACATCTGTGCATAGGCAGGACCCTTTCTGTAACAGATATACACTAAACTGCAGTTGTATTTGAAGAACCTGCCCTTATCTCTCCTGGAAAAAATAAACCATTTAACAAAGAAAAGCCCTTGTTGGTCCTTGTTGATATGGACAAATAAGTTTCTGCGGTGTAAAAAGATCTCTATAACTCGGGATACTCAATTTCTCTGTTATTCAGATACAATAATTACCTACACCATATCATTACTTGCCTGTTATATACATGATGCAATTTACATACAATAATTTTACTAAAAAAAAAGAAGCAAACAAAATATATATTGTATTATTCCACTTACAATATTTGTGTCTTTGGTAAGAACCGGCTATAAACAAATTTTTATTGAAATTTCATTGTCACAGGGACATGTGCTGTATAATTAAAATTCAATAAAAAAATGTAACCAAACTTGTAGAATAAGTTATACAGCACTTTCATAACCTATATGTGTTAGGTCTCGAGTTCCCGCTTCTGCACAGGGGGAATCTCGAGCCATCTCCGCTGCGGTCTCCCATCCTTATCCAGCTGCAGTGGAGTCTGCTCAGCAGAGACGTCGGTCCCAGCGTCTTGCTCAGTCTCACTCTGTACAGAGAGTTACTGCTGCTTCTTCAGCTTCTGCCATTAAAGCCAGTGCTGGTCTGCAGCGAGCGGACTTCTCTGGGACTAAGTCCTTGTCTGCACACACTGAGCATGCCCAGGGCAAGATCTCCCGTTGGAGATCGAGGGTCATGTGCTCAGGCTCTGCAGCACATTCCATTGGTCCTCTTGGCAGGTCTTGGAAGGGCAAAATTTCTGTGGCCACTTCCTGTGCTGCAACTATATAAACTGCGCATGACCGCACGGCCATGCGCTAGTGTACATTTGCTTACGTGTGTTTGTTGTGAGTGCAAGTCGTCCTTGGATACCCCTTCCCTATTGAATGTCTGTTCGCGGAAGGTGTATGGTTGCTATCTAGCGCCCGACTTATCCTACAGCACGAATCACACAGTACAGCGTCCAGTTGCTGTGACCGCCAGTACGGCGCCGTGCACTTCCTCTGTGCTTTCCTTACCCAAGCCTGGGTGGTTAGTGGCGTTCGTCAGTGTGGCACTGCATGCACTCTTGTGCCCTAATATTGTTATAGCTTCCTTACACACCCAGTTGCGGTGTTGTGCCAGCAAGGGTCTAATCGGACTTCAATCCTAGTTAGGGTTGAGTTCGCTGACTACTTGCTCGCGCTCTATGTGCGGTACCGCGATCCTGTGATGCAACAGGATCGCTTCCTTCACGCTGGGTGAAGTTTAACCCACGTGTGTATACTTATGAGTACCGCCATATAGTCCGTCATTACTTGGCAGCAGGTTCCATCTCTGCACGGTGGACCCCGGGCTGCGAACGCACCATACTCTATCTATCTTATTATTTGGTGCGTTCCGCTAGCCCTAACATTACACTAGCGCCAGGGTCTGGCTAGTAATGACAGACAAACAGCAATCCTTGCGGTATATCCAGCAGCTGGAGGGTAGGTTGGCGGCTCTTGAGAGCGCAACCTCAGCTGTGGATGTTACCGCAGTTGCTGTACAGGCTGCTAGCGTGGCTGCAGCAACCTTGTCCATTGCCACCCCTGCTCCGACATTTTCTCGCCTCCCGCTGCCAGAAAAATTTTCTGGTGATAGCAAATTTTGTAGGGGATTTGTGAGTCAGTGCTCTATTCACCTTGAGCTCCTGGCTGCACGTTTTCCCACAGAGCAGGCTAAGGTGGGATTTATAGTGTCTCTCTTGTCGGACAGGGCGTTAGAATGGGCTACGCCGCTGTGGGAGCATGGCGATCATGTGGTGCAGAGTGCTCCGCTGTTTCTGAGCACTCTGAAACAGGTCTTTTTAGGACCTCAAGTCACCCATGATACTGCGCTCCAACTGCTGGCATTAACTCAGGGTGAGTCCTTGGTCAGTCATTTTGCCGTCCAATTCCGCACTTTAGCTTCTGAGCTGGATTGGTCGGATAGAGCTCTTATCCCCATATTTTGGAGGGGCCTGGCTGACCACGTTAAGGACGCTCTGGCCACTAGGGAGATTCCTGCCACACTGGAGGATTTAATAACTGTCTCCACTCGAATTGACCTCCGTTTTAACGAGCGGAGGTTAGAGCGAGCCCAGTGTAGGCAGAGGTTTCGGCTGGCTCCTACCTTCCCCAAACCTCTGGAATCTCCGGTCCTGGTTCCTGAGTCACATGAGGCCTGGGAAGTGTCACAAGCGGGATCTAAGTCCCAGACCGCTTGTGCACTCAAGGTCTGTCATGTTTGCCAGCAGTCAGGACATCTAGCCACCAGATGTTCTCAGCGGTCGAGGAAACGTCAGCGTCTAGTGGTAGTAGGTGGAGGTACACTAGACACGGCGACGTTTGCCTCTAAATTGTCCTTTCAGGGGACAATTACTATAGGCTCATTCTCCCACTCGGTAGAGCTCTGCGTGGATTCTGGGGCGGAGGGCAATTTTATGTCTTCTGCCTTCGCCCAACGTCACGCAATACCCCTGGTTATGCTAGCTCAACCAGTAACGGTACGAGTGGTGAATGGGTCGACACTGCCCTCACAGATAACACACCAGACCATCCCTTTTACTCTGTCCATGTCGCCATCTCATCAGGAGATTATATCTCTGCTCGTCATTCCTGAGGGAATTGATGAGGTCCTGTTGGGAATACCTTGGCTACGGTACCACTCTCCTCATATCGAGTGGTCCTCTGGCAGAATCCTGGGATTGGGCGAATCTTGTGGGGGTAGGTGTCAGAGGGAGTGCGTTCAGGTTGCTACTACAGAGGTATCCACAGATCTTTCCTCTCTCCCCAAGAAGTATTGGTCTTATGCAGACGTGTTCTCCAAAAAGGCGGCGGAGATCCTTCCGCCCCATCGCCCCTATGACTGTCCTATTGATCTCTTGCCTGGTGCTGAGCCTCCCCGGGGTCGGGTCTATCCGCTATCTCTCCCGGAGACAGAGGCAATGTCACAGTACATCCAGGAAAATCTGGCAAGAGGATTCATTAGGAAGTCAGTGTCACCTGCTGGGGCAGGGTTCTTCGTGCAGAAGAAGAATGGGGAATTGCGTTCATGCATAGACTACAGGGGTCTTAATGCCATCACCGTTAAAAATAAGTATCCTTTGCCCTTGATATCTGAGCTCTTTGATAGGCTTTGGGGAGCAAGGGTATTTACTAAACTAGATCTGCGGGGTGCTTACAACCTGATTCGCATCCGTGAGGGGGACGAATGGAAGACGGCTTTTAACACCAGGGATGGGCACTATGAATATCTGGTGATGCCCTTCGGGCTCTGTAATGCCCCAGCCGTTTTCCAAGACTTTGTGAACGATATCTTCCGGGATATGCTTTCCACCTCGGTCGTAGTCTATCTGGATGATATTTGTTGTGAATTCTGTGGCTGAGTTCACTTCTGTGGTCACAAGTGGTATTGCAGTCTCTGGGCTTCCTCCCTCAGGTGTTTTGGTGAGCTCGTTGGCTGCCTTGCTATTTAGCTCCACCTGAGTCTGTCTTCCTTGCTCCTTGTCAATGTTCCAGTGTTGGATCTGAGCTACTGCATCTTTCCTTGGGCCTGCTGCTCTGCTAGATAAGTGCTTCTAGTTTGTTTTCTGTTTTTTCTGTCCAGCTTGCTATTAACTTTTGCTGGAAGCTCTGAGAAGCAAAGGGGTGCACCGCCGTGCTGTTAGTTCGGCACGGTGGGTCTTTTTGCCCCTTTGCGTGGTTTTCGTTTTAGGGTTTTTTGTAGACTGCATAGTTCTCTTTGCTATCCTCGCTCTGTCTAGAATATTGGGCCTCACTTTGCTGAATCTATTTCATTCCTACGTTTGTCTTTTCATCTTGCTAACAGTCATTATATGTGGGGGGCTGCCTATTCCTTTGGGGTATTTCTCTGAGGTAAGTCAGGCTTGTATTTCTATCTTCAGGCTAGTCAGCTCCTCAGGCAGTGCCGAGTTGCATAGGTAGTGATAGGCGCAATCCACTGCTGCTTATAGTTGTGTGAGGATAGATCAGGTACTGCAGTCTACAGAGATTCCACGTCTCAGAGCTCGTCCTATTGTTTTTGGTTATTGCCAGATCTCTGTATGTGCGCTGATTACTGCACGCTGTGTTGCCTGATTGCCAGCCATAACAGTACAAGGAGCCACACCAATGATTCCCAATAGAGGGAAAAAAGAAATCCTGACATCATTTTTTTTTCTTAGCTCTGTCTTCAGTCTTTTTTTTCCCCTAGACATTAGAGTGCTTCAGGACACAGCTGTGGACATGGATATTCAGGCTCTGTGCTCCTCAATGGATAATCTCGTTGTAAATGTACAAAAGATTCAAGATACTATTGATCAGAGATCGATGCTAGAACCAAGAATTCCGATTCCTGATTTGTTTTTTGGTGACAGAACTAAGTTCCTGAGCTTCAGAAATAATTGTAAGCTATTTTTGGCCTTGAAACCTCATTCTTCTGGTAATCCTATTCAACAGGTTTTGATTATTATTTCTTTTTTGCGCGGCGACCCACAGGACTGGGCGTTTTCTCTTGCACCAGGAGATTCTGCATTGAGTAATGTTGATGCATTTTTCCAGGCGCTGGGATTGCTTTACGATGAGCCTAATTCAGTGGATCAGGCTGAGAAAAATCTGCTGGCTTTATGCCAGGGTCAGGATGATGTAGAAGTATATTGTCAGAAATTTAGGAAGTGGTCAGTACTCACTCTGTGGAATGAATCTGCACTAGCGGCTTTGTTCAGAAAGGGTCTCTCTGAAGCTCTTAAGGATGTAATGGTGGGATTTCCTATGCCTGCTGGTTTGAATGAGTCTATGTCCTTGGCCATTCAGATCGGTCGTCGCTTGCGCGAGCGTAAATCTGTGCACCATCTGGCGGTATTGTCTGAGAGTAAACCTGAGCCTATGCAGTGAGACAGGACTATGACTAAAGTAGAACGGCAAGAACACAGACGTCTGAACAGACTGTGTTTCTATTGTGGTGATTCTACTCATGCTATTTCTAATTGTCCTAAACGCACTAGGCGGTTCGATAGCTCTGCCGTTATTGGTACTGTACAGTCCAAATTCCTTTTGTCCATTACCTTAATGTGCTCTTTGTCATCGTATTCTGTCATGGCGTTTGTGGATTCAGGCGCTGCCCTGAATCTGATGGATTTGGATTATGCTAAATGTTGTGGATTTTTCTTGGAGCCTTTGCGGTGTCCTATTCCGTTGAGAGGAATTGATGCTACACCTTTGGCCAAGAATAAGCCTCAGTACTGGGCCCAGCTGACCATGTGCATGGCTCCTGCACATCAGGAAGTTATTCGCTTTCTGGTACTGCATAATTTGCATGATGTGGTCGTGTTGGGGTTGCCATGGCTACAAAGCCATAATCCAGTATTGGATTGGAACTCTATGTCGGTAACCAGCTGGGGTTGTCAGGGAGTACATGGTGATGTTCCATTTTTGTCTATTTCGTCATCCATTCCTTCTGACATCCCAGAGTTCTTGTCGGACTTTCAGGATGTATTTGAAGAGTCCAAGTCTGATGCCCTACCTCCGCATAGGAATTGTGATTGTGCTATCGATTTGATTCCTGGTAGTAAATTCCCTAAGGGTCGTTTATTTAATTTGTCCGTACCTGAACACACCGCTATGCGCAGTTATGTGAAGGAGTCCCTGGAGAAGGGACATATTCGCCCATCGTCGTCACCATTGGGAGCAGGGTTCTTTTTTGTAGCCAAGAAGGATGGTTCGCTAAGACCGTGTATTGATTACCGCCTTCTTAATAAGATCACTGTTAAGTTTCAGTATCCCTTGCCATTGATTTCTGACTTGTTTGCTCGGATTAAGGGGGCTAGTTGGTTTACTAAGATTGATCTTCGTGGTGCGTATAATCTGGTGAGAATCAGGCAGGGAGATGAATGGAAAACGGCATTTAATACGCCCGAGGGTCATTTTGAGTATCTGGTGATGCCGTTCGGACTTGCCAATGCTCCATCTGTTTTTCAGTCTTTTATGCATGACATTTTCCGTGAGTATCTGGATAAATTCTTGATTGTTTACTTGGATGACATTTTGATCTTCTCAGATGATTGGGAGTCTCATGTGAAGCAAGTCAGAATGGTTTTCCAGGTACTGCGTGCTAATTCCTTGTTCGTGAAGGGATCAAAGTGTCTCTTCGGTGTGCAGAAAGTTTCATTTTTGGGGCTCATCTTTTCCCCTTCTACTATCGAGATGGATCCGGTTAAGGTTCAGGCCATCCAGGATTGGACTCAGCCGACATCTCTAAAAAGTCTGCAGAAATTCCTGGGCTTTGCTAATTTTTATCGTCGCTTCATCTGTAATTTTTCTAGCATTGCCAGACCATTGACCGATTTGACCAAGAAGGGTGCTGATTTGGTTAATTGGTCTTCTGCTGCCGTGGAAGCTTTTCAGGAGTTGAAGCGTCGTTTTTGCTGTGCCCCTGTGTTGTGTCAACCTGATGTTTCTCTTCCGTTCCAGGTCGAGGTTGATGCTTCTGAGATTGGTGCAGGGGCGGTTTTGTCACAGAGAGGTTCTGGTTGCTCAGTGTTCAAACCATGTGCTTTCTTTTCCAGGAAATTTTCTGCTGCTGAGCGTAATTATGATGTGGGCAACCGAGAGTTGCTGGCCATGAAGTGAGCATTCGAGGAGTGGCGTCATTGGCTTGAGGGTGCTAAGCATCGCGTGGTGGTTTTGACTGATCATAAGAACCTTACTTATCTTGAGTCTGCCAAGCGCTTGAATCCTAGACAGGCCCGTTGGTCGTTATTTTTTGCTCGTTTTGATTTTGTGATTTCATACCTTCCGGGCTCTAAAAATGTGAAGGCGGATGCTCTGTCTAGGAGTTTTGTGCCCGACTCTCCGGGGTTATCTGAGCCGGCGAGTATCCTCAAGGAAGGAGTCATTGTGTCTGCCATCTCCCCTGATTTGCGGAGAGTGTTGCAGAAATTTCAGGCTAATAAACCTGATCGTTGTCCGGCCGAGAAACTGTTCGTCCCTGATAGGTGGACTAGTAAAGTTATCTCTGAACTTCATTGTTCGGTGCTGGCCGGTCATCCAGGAATCTTTGGTACCAGGGAGTTGGTTGCTAGATCCTTCTGGTGGCCATCTCTGTCACGGGATGTGCGTGCTTTTGTGCAGTCCTGTGGAATTTGTGCTAGGGCTAAGCCCTGCTGTTCACGTGCCAGTGGGTTGCTTTTGCCCTTGCCGGTCCCGAAGAGGCCTTGGACACATATTTCGATGGATTTCATTTCTGACCTTCCCGTTTCTCAAAAAATGTCGGTCATTTGGGTGGTCTGTGATCGCTTTTCTAAAATGGTCCATCTGGTGCCCTTGGTTAAATTGCCTTCCTCCTCTGATTTGGTGCCTTTGTTCTTCCAGCATGTGGTTCGTTTACATGGCATTCCTGAGAATATTGTTTCTGACAGAGGTTCCCAGTTTATCTCGAGGTTCTGGCGAGCCTTTTGTGGTAGGATGGGCATTGACCTATCTTTCTCCTCGGCCTTCCATCCTCAGACTAATGGCCAGACCGAACGAACCAATCAGACCTTGGAAACATATCTGAGATGTTTTGTTTCCGCTGACCAGGATGATTGGGTGTCATTTTTGCCGTTGGCTGAGTTCGCCCTTAATAATCGGGCCAGCTCGGCTACCTTGGTCTCTCCATTTTTCTGCAATTCTGGGTTCCATCCTCGTTTCTCTTCAGGACAGGTTGAGTCTTCGGACTGTCCTGGTGTGGATTCTGTGGTGGACAGGTTGCAGCAGATCTGGACTCAGGTAGTGGACAATTTGACCTTGTCCCAGGAGAAGGCTCAGCTTTTCGCTAATCGCAGACGCCGTGTGGGACCCCGACTTCGTGTTGGGGATCTGGTTTGGTTATCTTCTCGTCATATTCCTATGAAGGTTTCCTCTCCTAAATTTAAACCTCGTTTTATTGGTCCGTATAGGATTTCTGAGATTCTCAATCTGGTGTCTTTTCGTCTGACCCTCCCAGACTCCTTTTCCATACATAATGTATTCCATAGGTCGTTGTTGAGGAGATACGTGGCACCTATGGTTCCATCTGTGGAGCCTCCTGCCCCTGTTTTGGTGGAGGGGGAATTGGAGTATATTGTGGAGAAGATTTTGGATTCTCGTGTCTCTAGACGGAAACTCCAGTATCTGGTCAAATGGAAGGGTTATGCTCAGGAAGATAATTCCTGGGTTTTTGCCTCTGATGTCCATGCCCCAGATCTTGTTCGTGCCTTTCATGTGGCTCATCCTGGTCGGCCTGGGGGTTCTGGTGAGGGTTTGGTGACCCCTCCTCAAGGGGGGGGTACTGTTGTGAATTCTGTGGCTGAGTTCACTTCTGTGGTCACAAGTGGTATTGCAGTCTCTGGGCTTCCTCCCTCAGGTGTTTTGGTGAGCTCGTTGGCTGCCTTGCTATTTAGCTCCACCTGAGTCTGTCTTCCTTGCTCCTTGTCAATGTTCCAGTGTTGGATCTGAGCTACTGCATCTTTCCTTGGGCCTGCTGCTCTGCTAGATAAGTGCTTCTAGTTTGTTTTCTGTTTTTTCTGTCCAGCTTGCTATTAACTTTTGCTGGAAGCTCTGAGAAGCAAAGGGGTGCACCGCCGTGCTGTTAGTTCGGCACGGTGGGTCTTTTTGCCCCTTTGCGTGGTTTTCGTTTTAGGGTTTTTTGTAGACTGCATAGTTCTCTTTGCTATCCTCGCTCTGTCTAGAATATTGGGCCTCACTTTGCTGAATCTATTTCATTCTACGTTTGTCTTTTCATCTTGCTAACAGTCATTATATGTGGGGGGCTGCCTATTCCTTTGGGGTATTTCTCTGAGGTAAGTCAGGCTTGTATTTCTATCTTCAGGCTAGTCAGCTCCTCAGGCAGTGCCGAGTTGCATAGGTAGTGATAGGCGCAATCCACTGCTGCTTATAGTTGTGTGAGGATAGATCAGGTACTGCAGTCTACAGAGATTCCACGTCTCAGAGCTCGTCCTATTGTTTTTGGTTATTGCCAGATCTCTGTATGTGCGCTGATTACTGCACGCTGTGTTGCCTGATTGCCAGCCATAACAGATATTCTCATCTACTCTCCAGATATTGACTCCCACCGGAGAGATGTTTGCAAAGTCTTCGACCTCCTACGGGCAAACTCCCTCTATGCCAAGTTGGAGAAGTGTATGTTTGAGCAGGAGTCCTTACCTTTCCTAGGCTACATCATCTCTGCCCAGGGATTGGCTATGGATCCTGCCAAACTACAGGCTGTGATGGACTGGCAGGAACCCCATTCTCTTAAAGCGGTGCAGCGCTTTATGGGGTTCATTAATTATTATCGCCAGTTCATCCCGCACTTCTCAACTTTGGTAGCTCCCTTGGTTGCCCTCACCAAGAAGGGGGCGAATCCCAAATTGTGGTCTGAGGATGTCTCCAAGGCCTTTAACTCTATTAAGTCACACTTCGCTAGCGCTCCCATCCTACAACGCCCCGATGTTGATAAGCCATTTATCATGGAGGTGGATGCCTCTTCTGTTGGTGCTGGAGCAGTCCTCTTCCAAAAGGATGCTCAAGGTCGGAAGCATCCTTGCTTCTTTTTCTCCAAGACCTTCTCACCAGCAGAGAAGAATTATTCCATCGGGGACAGGGAGTTGCTAGCCATGAAGTTGGCTTTCTCGGAGTGGAGACATCTCTTGGAGGGAGCACGTTTTCCCTTCCAAGTCTTCACAGACCATAAAAATTTGGTGTACCTGCAGACAGCCCAGCGGTTGAATTCTCGCCAGGCCAGATGGTCCTTATTTTTCTCCCGGTTTCATTTCACCCTCCATTTTCTTTCTGGGGAGAAGAACATTCGGGCCGACGCTCTCTCTCGCTCCGTTGTGTCATCTGCGGAGGAGGAGGAACCTCGGCTTATTGTCCCCACCGAGAGCTTGAGAACTGTGGCCCCGGTTTCGCTAGAGTCTGTGCCTCCGGGCAAGACTTTTGTACCAACCAGTTTGCGACCAGAGGTTCTCTCTTGGGCACACTCGTCCAGGGTGGGTGGACATTTTGGTTCCAAAAGGACATCTGAGTTACTGGCGAGGACATACTGGTGGCCGCATATGGCTCGTGATGTCGCAGAGTATGTTCGGGCGTGTGTCTCTTGCGCCAAGAACAAGACTCCTCGGCAACGGCCAGCTGGTTTGCTTTATCCTCTGCCGGTGGCGGACAGACCCTGGGAGATGGTCAGGATGGACTTTGTGGTGGGCTTACCCAAGTCTCGTAACTGCACCATTATCTGGGTGATCACCGACCATTTTTCCAAAATGGTGCACTTGGTGCCTCTTCCACGGCTACCTTCTGCACGGGCGTTGGCTGTCTTGTTCGTCAAACATATCTTTCGCCTACACGGTATGCCAGACAAAATTGTCAGTGACCGAGGTCCCCAGTTTGCGTCTCGGTTCTGGAGAGAGCTTTGTCGTCTTCTCAGTATCGAGTTGAATCTCTCTTCGGCTTATCATCCCGAGACCAATGGGTTGGTAGAGAGGGCCAACCAGACCTTGGTCACATATTTACGACATTTTGTTTCTGCCAGGCAGGATGACTGGGCATCCTTGCTACCGTGGGCAGAGTTTGCACTTAACAATGCCATAGCCGACTCCACCGGTCAGACTCCATTCCTCCTAAATTACGGCCAGCATCCGCGTGTTCCTGTGCCCATGTCTGTGTCTTCTGCTGACTCCAGGGTGGCAGACTGGGCTGTGGAGGCACGGGACATTTGGGACCGCACTCAGGATGCCATTCGGGCCTCTAAGGAGAGAATGAGGTCCTCCGCCGATGTTCATCGGCGCCCCGCTCCGACCTTTGCTCCTGGCGACTTGGTGTGGCTCTCCGCCCGTAACATCAGGCTGCGAGTTGAGTCCACTAAGTTTGCTCCTCGCTACTTGGGTCCCTTCAAGGTTCTCGAACGGGTTAATCCTGTGGTCTACCGTTTGGCTCTTCCTCCACGCTTGGGTATCACCGACACCTTTCATGTGTCCCTCTTGAAACCCGTATACATGTCCCGGTTTTCCGAGTCATCTGCCGGGACATCGGGTTCGTCTGCGGACGATTACGAGGTGAACGCTATTTTGGGGTGCAAGGTGGTACGCGGCAAAAAGTTCTATCTGGTGGATTGGAAGGGTTATGGCCCAGAGGACAGGTCATGGGAGCCTGCAGAAAACATTCGGGCCCCACAGCTCATTGCTGCCTTCGAGCGTAGCGAGGCCCAAGGAGGGGGGGCCCTAGGAGGGGGGGTAATGTTAGGTCTCGAGTTCCCGCTTCTGCACAGGGGGAATCTCGAGCCATCTCCGCTGCAGTCTCCCATCCTTATCCAGCCGCAGTGGAGTCTGCTCAGCAGGGACGTCGGTCCCAGCGTCTTGCTCAGTCTCACTCTGTACAGAGAGTTACTTGTTGTGGATTCTGTTTTTGGGCTCCCTCTGGTGGTTACAGATGGTACTGGGTGACTTGTGTTCTCTGTGGTCTCTGGTGTCCACCTGTTCTATCAGGATATGGGAGTTTCCTATTTAACCTGGCTTTCTTGTCATTTCCTCGCCGGCGATCAATGTAATCAGTGTGTCTTGTTACCTCTGCTTTCCGCTTCAGTAATCTTCAGGACAAGCTAAGTTTTTGATTTTCCTGTTCCACGTTTTGCTTTATTTTTGTTTTAGTCCAGCTTGCAGTTATGTGATTCCTTGTTGCTGGCTGCTCTAGTGGGCTGATATTACTCCTCATGTTCCATGAGTTGGCACATGAGTTCAGGTAATTTCAGGATGGTTTTTTGTAGGGTTTTTCGCTGACCGCGCAGTTCACTTTTGTATCCTCTGCTATCTAGTTTTAGCGGGCCTCATTTTGCTGAATCTGTTTTCATTACTACGTATGTGCTTTCCTCTCATTTCACCGTCATTACATGTGGGGGGCTGCTATTTCTGTGGGGTGTTTCTCTGGAGGCAAGAGAGGTCTTTGTTTCTTCTAATAGGGGAAGCTAGTCCTTCGGCTGGCGCGAGACGTCTAAAATCATCGTAGGCACGTTCCCCGGCTACTGCTAGTGTTGTGAATTAGGTTCAGGATCGCGGTCAGCTCAGTTTCCATCACCCTAGAGCTTGTTCTGTTTTTTGTGTGCTTGTCCTTTTGTGATCCCCTGCCATTGGGATCATGACTGTTACTGCTGCTTCTTCAGCTTCTGCCATTAAAGCCAGTGCTGGTCAGCAGCGAGCGGACTTCTCTGGGACTAAGTCCTTGTCTGCACACACTGAGCATGCCCAGGGCAAGATCTCTCGTTGGAGATCGAGGGTCATGTGCTCAGGCTCTGCAGCACATTCCATTGGTCCTCTTGGCAGGTCTTGGAAGGGCAAAGTTTCTGTGGCCACTTCCTGTGCTGCAACTATATAAACTGTGCATGACCGCACGGCCATGCGCTAGTGTACATTTGCTTACGTGTGTTTGTTGTGAGTGCAAGTCGTCCTTGGATACCCCTTCCCTATTGAATGTCTGTTCGCGGAAGGTGTATGGTTGCTATCTAGCGCCCGACTTATCCTACAGCACGAATCACACAGTACAGCGTCCAGTTGCTGTGACCGCCAGTACGGCACCGTGCACTTCCTCTGTGCTTTCCTTACCCAAGCCTGGGTGGTTAGTGGCGTTCGTCAGTGCGGCACCGCATGCACTCTTGTGCCCTAATATTGTTATAGCTTCCTTACACACCCAGTTGCGGTGTTGTGCCAGCAAGGGTCTAATCGGTTTTCAATCCTAGTTGGGGTTGAGTTCGCTGACTACTTGCTCGCGCTCTATGTGCGGTACCGCGATCCTGTGACGCAACAGGATCGCTTCCTTCACGCTGGGTGAAGTTTAACCCACGTGTGTATACTTATGAGTACCGCCATATAGTCCGTCATTACTTGGCAGCAGGTTCCATCTCTGCACGGTGGACCCCGGGCTGCGAACGCACCATACTCTATCTGTCTTATTATTTGGTGCGTTCCGCTAGCCCTAACAATATGTTTGCATTAGTAGTGTGATAAGCGAGTATACTCATTGCTCGGGTTTTCCCGAGCATGATTGAATGGTCTCCGAGTATTTGTGACTGCTCGGAGATTTCGTTTTTGTTGACACAGCTTGCATAATTTACAGCTGCTAGCCAGCCTGAGTACATGTGGGGGTTGCCTGGTTGATAGGGAATCCCCACATGTAATCAAGCTGTCTAGTAGCCGCAAATCATGCAGCTACGGCAAGGAAAACTAAATCTTCGAGCAGTCACAAATACTCGGAGACCACCCGAGTGTGCTTGGGAAAACCCGAGCAACGAGTATACTCGCTCATCACTAATTAGTAGTCAATCAGTTTGGGGCAACCTGAATTAGCCTCATATTTTACATAAAATTCTGATTTTCCTAGGTCCAATTTTCTGTGGTTTGCTGTTTGCTTATTAGTAGAGAGATAAGAAAAGGGTGAAAATGCCACACTGCTCAACTATCCCAATGTTGACTATCATGAAATACGTCATGATGTCAAAGGCGAATTCAGAAAGTGAAACCCCAGTGCATAGCAAAAATGGTGAAAGAGAATGCAGTGCAGAAGAGCATGAAGAGGACTGGAAGGGAAGCTGCTGTAAAATGGTCTGGCATGGTAGCTGTGGGCGATGTACTCATCTTCCATGCTTTGCCATGCTACATGACAATGGGGTTCCTGGCTCTGTGTGTGTGTGTGGTGTCTTTTAGCTGAACGATCCACCTCTGCAGACTGCACGCTGCTGTTGAGCTAGGCAGGCCAGGATCAGATGGTATGAAGATGAAGATGGACAGCACAGTAGATAAGTTGTTAGCACTGCAGCTTTGCAGCGCTGGGGTACTGGGTTCAAATCCCACTAAGGACAACATCTGCAAGAAGTTTGCATGTTCTCCCCGTGTTTGCGTGGGTTTCCTCCGGTTACCTCCCACATTCCAAAGACATACTGATAGGGAATTTAGATTGTGAGCCACATCGGGGACAGCGATGGTAATGTGTGTGAACTGTTAGGCGCTGCAGAATATGTTAGCGCCATATAAAAAAAATGAAGATTATTATTATTATTTGTTTGCTGACCATGAACTTGATGAAGATTATGCACATCAGACTCTAGGTACAGCACTTTATGAAAGCTTTGTTTGTTGTATACAGAGATAGGCACTTCACTGTTACAGTTGGTGGCGCTTCACTCTTCCACACAGCACTCAACAATCCAGCCAACTAAAGTGGAATCCACCATCTTCGATTGTGAGCTCCTCACTGGACGAAGTGTAATGTTACGACCCTTCACAGCTACTTCCTGCTTCCAACTGACTAAGGAGGACCCCTCTTCCTGAGGTACATCAGTACGACTCCTCAATAGTCCCTTGAAAGTTCACTGCAATTCTTTCTGTAGGAGAATACATGTCTCAATCTGGTGACCATAGCTTCTTTCCAATGTAGACAACTGTCAACTAAAAGTCCATTAATTCAGTTCATTCCATTCTCAGTCACTCTTTATTAGGACTTCTTTACATGGTTAAAGTTCTGTACCGTTTAAATGGCCATTCTGGCCTGATCCATGGTTCTCATCCTGTAGCTCCCCCAACCACTGTTTTTTTCTCTTTAGCAAGGCCTCCCTGGCCTTGGTTCCAAACTGCCAAATGTTTCTTTACATTTACTTAAATCCTTACAAAGTAATATCTGATGTGTAGTAGTCCTCCCTCTTTACAAACAACACCTGTTGGCAATAAAGTCTGCAAGTTATTAAACCTTAGGTCTTTCACTTCAGAATGCTAGACTCTGATTCATAACAGAAAATCTCACCCATCTGAGCTAGTCCCAATTATTAAAGGGAACCTGTCACCTGAATTTGGCGGGACTGGTTTTGGGTCATATGGGCGGAGTTTTCGGTTGTTTGATTCACCCTTTCCTTACCCGCTGGCTGCATGCTGGCCGCAATATTGGATTGAAGTTCATACTCTGTCCTCCGTACTACATGCCTGCACAAGGCAATCTTGCTTTGCGCAGGCGTGTACTACGGAGCACAGAGAATGAACTTCAATCCAATATTTCGGCCAGCATGCAGCCAGCGGGTAAGGAAAGGGTGAATCAAACACCCGAAAACTCCGCCCACATGACCCAAAACCAGTCCCGCCAAATTCAGGTGACAGGTTCCCTTTAACCCTGTCTACTAACTCTTTCTTGGTAGAGAATGACTACATCAGCATTTTAAACAACTATCAATTCAAATTGCCAACTAGAGAAAACAGCACAATGCATTATACAATCACAGATTCTTCCAGGGGGATGCGAGAGCATCTCCACTTCCTTACACTACTGTAGTGGAACAAGGAAGCAGTAAGGAGGGCATTATTTTTCTCCTCATATTTTTTGTGCTATGGAGTATTGAGAGTCTTGAAAGAACTGAGAGCTTAATGAGGAACTATTAATTTGCATAAAAAATAGATTTGAATCTAACTTCCTGTCCAAATTAAAACACAGTAAAATTTTAGCAAATTCACTTGTCACTACTGTACATGCTATCTATTTGTGATATGAAGAGCATTTTTAACAGTATTTGAATGTTTTAACCCCTTAGTGACAGAGCCAATTTGGTACTTAATGACCAAGCCAATATTTATAATCTTGACCACAGTCACTTTATGTGGTTATAACCCTGGAAGGCTTTAACGGATCCCACTGATTCTGAGAATGTTTTTTCATGACATATTGTACTTCATGTTAGTGGTAATATTTATTTCATTTGACTTGCGTTTATTTATGAAAAAAATGGAAATATTGTGAAAATTTATAAAATTTTGAAATTTTTTAACTTTGAATTTATATATGCACTTAAATCAGAGATATGTCACAATGATACTTAATTCCCACATGTCTACTTTATATCAGCACAATTTTGGAAACAAAATTTATTGTTGTTAGGAAGTTATAAAGGTTAAAAATTGACCAGTGATTTCTCATTTTTCCAACAAAATTTGCAAAACCATTTTTTAGGGACCACCTCACAGTTGAAGTGACTTTTGGGGGTCAATTTAACAGAAAATACCCAAAAGTGACACCATTCTAAAAATTGCACCCCTCAAGGTGCGCAAAACCACATTCAAGAAGTTTATTAACCCTTCAGGTGCTTCATGACAACTAAAGCAACGTGGAAGGAAAAAAATAACATTTTACTTTTTTCACAAGATGTGCAATAACAAATAGTATTGTGGTACCGTGTTAGCCAGAAAAATCGATGTGAATACTTTTCTGCCCAATGATGACAAAAGTATTCTGGGAGTGATACCTTCATTGGCTAATCAGAAAATAATATGTTGGCTAACCAGAAAATATTATGTCCGAAAGCTTGCAAACATATTATTTTCTGGTTAGCCAATAAAGGTATCACTCCCAGAATACTTTTGTCATCATTGGGCAGAAAAGTATTCACATCGACGTTTTTCACAAAAAAAATTACTTTGGAACCATTTTTTTTATTTTCACAAGGGTATCAGGAGAAAATGGACCACAAAACTTGTGCAGTTTCTCCTGAGTATGCTGATACACCGTGTGTGTGTGGAAAAGCCACTGTTTGGGTGCATGTCAGGGCTGTGAAGGGAAGGAGTACCATTTGACTTTTTGAATGTAAAATTGGCTGGATTCAATGATGGTGCCATGACGCGCTTGGAGACCCCCTGATGTACCTAAACAGTGGAAACTCTCCAGTTATAACTCCAACCCTAACTCCAACACATCCCTAATCCAAACCCTAACCATAACCCTAACCACAACCCTTGCCCCAATACACCCCTAACCCTAAACCCATCACGAACTGTAATCCCAACCCTAACCACAACCCTAACCCTAACCCTAGCCCTAACCCTTACTCTAGCCCTTACCCTAGTCCAAAGTTTAGCCCAACCATAACCCTGACTTAGTCCAACTCTCTTTAGCCCAACTCTACCAATAATGGAAAAATTGAAATACATATATATTTTTAATTCATTATTTTTGTCTAGCTAAAGGTGTGATAAAATGGGGTATTATTTATATATTTTTTTAATTTTGTTCAATGTGATACGGTCTATAGCAGTGATCAAAATGAACCAACAGGAAAAATGTCCTACTGTTGCCAGATGCTGGTCGGCAGATCTCGACGGGCGCACTGCGCATTCACCTGCCATTTTCTCCCAGATGAAGATGCTGGCGGCCTGGGGAACATCACTGGAGGATGCCCAGATCAACACCTAGTCATCTAATAGTTAGAAGGACACATGGAGAGGCGTACAAGCCACAGTGTCTTGAACCCACTGTGAAACAATTGATTCCATCAGTTCAGGCAATGTTCCCCAACCGTGAGGACAGGTTGTTCCAGCAGGACAATGCGCCAAGCCACACAGTTAGGTCAATCAAGGTGTGGATGAAGGACCACAAAATCAAATCCCTGTCATGGCCTCCTCCAATCTCCAGACCTGAATCCCATTGAAAACCTCTGGAATGCAATCAGGAGGAAGATGGATAATCACAAGCCATCAAACAAAGAAGAACTGCTTAAAGTTTTGTACCAGAAGTGGCATAAAGTCACCCAAAAGCAGTGTGAAAGACTGGTGTGTGAAAGACTTGGCATGAAAGCTGTGATTAAAAATCATGGTTATTCCACAAAATATTGATTTCTGAACTCTTCCTGAGTTAAAATATTAGTATTGTTGTTTCTGAATGATTATGAACTTGTTTTTTTTGGTATTATTTGAGGTCTGCAAGCAATGCATTTTTTTGTTATTTTGACCATTTCTCATTTTCAGAAAATAAATAAATTTGGAGACATGTAGAATAAAAGAACAATTTACATTTTACTCAACAATTTACCACTAAAGAGAAAAATCAGACAAACTGAACATTTTGCAGTGGTGTCTTAATTTTTGCCAGAACTGTATAGATAGATAGATAGATAGATAGATAGATAGATAGATAGATAGATAGATATAGTATTTTATTTAAAAAAAATACACAAATACACATTTTTCTGTAAAAAAAAGCAATGAAAGTACACACTAATTAAACTGTCACACTAGTTAACCTCTTCAGTGAATGCTGTAAAAAGAAAACATGGAAAACTGCTTTTTCATCATACTGCTGGATAAAACGTGGAATAAAACATGATCAAAAAGATGAACGTAAATAAAAATGGTATAGCTGAAAACGTCTTGTCCTGCACAAACAAGCCAACATACAGCTCCATCAGAGGAAAAATGAAATAGTTATTGCTTTCAGAATGCAAAAATAATTATTTTTTTCTATAAAGGTTTTTATTATGTAAAAGCGCCAAAATATGAAAAAATGACATAAATGAGACATCGTTGTATTCGTGCTAACCCGAAGAATAAAGCTGCTTTATCAAATTTATCACATGCAAAATGGAATAAAAAAATCGCAATTAATCAATTTATGAATTGCTGATTTTTGTTAATTCTGCCTCCCAAAACTCTGACTAGAAAGCGGTCAAAAAATGTCATGTGTCGAAAATGGTACCAATAATACATCAACTCTTCCCTCAAAAAACAAGCCCTCACATGACTCTGTTGGCAGATGTATGGACAAATCATAGGTCTCAAAAAAAGAGATGCAAAAATTAGTTTTTGCCAAAAAAAGTGTCTTTTAATGTGGGACAGCAGCCAAACATAAAAAAATATAAATCTGGTATAGCTCTAATCACAACGGCCTGAAGAATAAAGTCCTCTAATCACTTATGCTGCATGAGGAATGTCATAAAAAATAAAACCAATTCTTCACTTGCTGTTGATTTTTTCATTTTGTCTCATAAACATCCCTGTAAGGCTCTGTATACATTTACCCTGTGCTGAGCACTTACATTGGGGTTTCCGTGAAAAGCTCTGAAATACGTGATTCAGACAAAACCTTCAGCAAAATATTCCCCATAATGAAGCAGATGGGTTATTCTGGATGCAGTCTGGCCTATGATCCGGCAGTGTCCATCTTTTTATGTGTACATAAAAGTGCCGTCAATCAGAGTTTTGTGCATTTCTGAAAAGAAGGACAATGGTGTACAGAGGTCAGGTGGAGTTCAGAGTAATGCTTCTGGCTCATTATAGAGAATCAATCCCTCTGGAATTTCATCTGAATCACATCATTCAGAGATTTAGATGGAAACCCTGATGTAAGTGCTCAGTGTAATGCGCAGGATAAATGTGATAAAAATGTTCCCAACAAAAGCTTCAGCTCAATACACAAAAAAAGCATGTCCCCACTCAGGTCCTTCAACTATTAATGGAAATATAAGCGTCTTCTATGTTACTGGTAGTAGAATGGCTCTGGAAAAGCACTATGGCTCTTTGCCCCCCCAAAAAATTCAGTGAATTCTGTGCTCCCAAATCCAAATGCTACTGTCATGGTCAGGACATGGTTAATGTCCTCTCAGGGTTAATTTTGCTAGCCTCTTTTCCAAAATGGGAGGGGTATTTATACTCGCTCCTAACCTGGTTTCTGTGTCAGTTATAGATTCTGTTTCTGTCTGTATGCGTGACTCCTGGAGCATGTGCCCGGCTTGCATAGCATTGTCTTGCTTTCCGTGCTTTACCCTGTTTGTGTTCCTGGCTACTGAACTCTGGCTTTGCTTCTGACGATCTCCTTTCTCTCCGTTTTGGTACCTCGTAATCTCCTGGCTATGACTGCTTGTTTGATTATTCTTTAGTGCTTGTTCCTTCTCTGTTTCCCCGACATCTGGCTCCGCCCCTTTCCTCCTCCCACTCTGTCACATGGTCTAAGGTCTTGTTCATTACCTGTACACTCTGCTTCATGTCAAAGGTCCTGTGGGTTCAGGTTAGTAACTTGGCGTCTTGCTCAGCTGCTGTGTGCAGCTTCCCCTGCAGCATAGATACCCGGGTGCCGTGATAGTATAGCTGACCTTACAGTCTTTTTCCCTGGTGGGAGGGGTGTTGGTATGCCATGGATCCTGTACAGGTCCTCACGGGCAGATTAATGAGCTCTTCCAGTTGTTGCAGAACCTGTCTGTGGAACAGCAAGCCCTGGTCCACTTGCACCAGTAGGTGCAGAGAGATGTGGCAGGTGCTTTATAGATGTCTGCTTCCTTGCGGTCCCGGGAGGGGGGCACCACTGATGTATCCCTGGTGAACCCCGAATCACCTGTAAAGTTACCCAATTCTTTTTCTGTGGATAAAAAGTTGTTCAGGGTCTTTAGGGAGGGATGCAGTTTGTTTTTTGAGTTGCATCCCCGGGCCTCGGAAAATGAAAGACAGAGGGTGGGGGTAGTTATGTCTTTATTAAGGGGGTCCCCACAGGCATGGGCTTTCTCTCTCTCTCCCTCTGCTCCTGAATGCATGTCTGTGAACCTGTTTTTTGAGTCCCTGGGGCTCATTTATGATGAACCTGATAGAGTGCATTTGGCAGAGGATATGGTAATGAGTTTAACACAAGGGAAGCACTCCGCTGAATGGTTCTGCTTGGAGAATAGATGCTGGGCAGCTGAAATTTCTTGGAATGATGCAGCCCTGAGGGGGTTGTTCTGCATGGGTCTGTCTGACCATCTGAAGGACGCTCTAGCACTTCATCCTCCTCCTAATACCCTGGAGGACACCATGACTCAGGCAGTTTGAATGGACCGGAGACTCCTTGCTAGAGGAGTGATGCAGCAAGAGACTTCCTTGTTTTCCAAATTGCGTGACCCTGCACCTGTATCTGAACCAAAGGAGATTGGGTCAGTTTCGATTATGGAGAAAGAAAGGAGGCACCGGAGAGACAATCAATTGTGCTTTTACTGTGGGGCCTCTGGACATTGGAAAAGGAACTGTCCATCCTGCCCTTCTTCTGTGAAACCGTCTGAGAAACGACTGAGTCTCGGCAACAATCGAGGAGGTTGTCCCGACTCCCAGGTACATGTTTTCTCACTTGCCAAAATATTGCTTCAAGTGGAATTGGAACTTGCTGGCGGTCCTGTGGTGACCATCGCCTTTGTTGACTGTGGTTCTTCTATTAATTTGATTGATGCCCAATTTGTGAGTCATAATAAGATAGGGACAGTCAGGCTGAAAGACCCTGTTAAAGTTGTGGCTGTTAATTAATCCCCTCTTACCAGGATGGAATTTGTTTCAGGACTGATGTTTTTTCTCTGAAAGTGGGTTCCACTCCCATGGAAAAATGAAGTTGCTTTGTAATGAATAATCTACCTGCAGAACTGGTACTGGGAATGCCCTGGCTGCCACGCCACAATCCTGTCATTGAATGAGTGGCAGGGGAGGTCACTCAATGGAGATGTAAGGGTAATGGTTCGTGTTGTAACCTGGGACCTCTTGTTAACCCGATTAAATATGTATCTATGTCGTCTGTCGGTCTGGAGGGTATTCCGGAGTACCTGAAAGACTTTGAAGATGTGTTTTACGAAAGAGAGGCTGAGGCGCTTCCACCACATCGACCCGGTGATTGTGCAATTGATTTAATCCCGGGAGCCAAATTACCCAAGGCTCGTCTGTATAATTTGTCTGGGCCTGAGCGCCAATCTATGAAAGAGTACATCACAGAGAGCCTCCGCAAGGGGCATATTCGGCCCTCTGTCTCACCCGTTGCAGCGGGGTTTTTCCTTGTCAAGAAAAAAGATGGTGGTTTGCGACCGTGCCTCGACTTTCGAGAACTAAATAAGATTACTGTAAAAAACACATATTCTCTTCCTCTGATTCCTGATTTATGTAACCAACTCACTGGGGCCAAGTGGTTTTCCAAGCTTGACTTACGAGGGGCTTATAACCTGATAAGGATCCGAAAGGGGGATGAATGGAAATCAGCATTTCTGATGACTGAGGGCTTGTTTGAAAATTTGGTCATGCCCTTTGGTCTCACCAACGCTCCTGCTGTTTTCCAGAGTTTCATTAATGTTGTGTTTTCTGACCTGATTGGGCATTATGTTGTCATTTACCTAGATGACATCTTGATATACTCAGAGGACAGTCAGTCACAATTACACCATCTTCATTCGGTTCTTGTGAGACTCAGGGAGAACCATTTATATGCTAAGCTGGAGAAGTGCTCGTTCTTTATGCAAGAACTGTCGTTTCTGGGATTAATTGTATCTGGGGAGGGATTCTGCATGGATCCTGGGAAGGTTAAGGCCAGTTCTGATTGGGTGCAACCTCAGGACCTGAAGGGGTTGCAACGATTTCTGGGCTTTGCTAATTATTATATGAAGTTCATTAAAGAGTTTTCGCAGGTAGTGAGACCCTTGATGGAGTTCACACTCAAAGGGGCAGATGTAAAAAATTGGTCCGTGGCCGCAAAAAATTCCTTTCTGACACTGAAGAAATGTTTCACTTCAGCACCCGTGTTGATACAACCCGATCCATCAAGACCTTTTATCATGGAGGTTGACACCTCAGAGGTGGTGGAGGGAGCAGTGTTGTCTCAGGGCCCAACCACCCTTACTAACCTTAAACCCTGTGCCTTTTTCTCTAAAAAATTATCTTCAGCCGAGAGAAATTATGATGTCGGCAACAGAGAATTGTTAGCAATTAAATTGGCCTTCGAAGAATGGAGGCATTTTCTGGAGGGGGCTGTTCATCCTGTTACGGTCATCACTGATCATAAAAATTTGGCCTATATCAAGTCCGCTAAGAGATTGACTCCCAGACAGGCTGGGTGGGCACTTTTTTTCTCGGTTTCATTTTACCATTACGTTCCGACCAGGGTCTAAAAATATAAAGGTGGATGACTTATCCCAAAGTTTTGATTCTATGTCCCCTCCTGAACCTCCTTCCTCTATTCTTCAACCTGGAGTGGTTGTGGCTGAAGTCTCATCTGAGTTACAGAGGGAGATTTTGGATGCACAAGCACAAGCTCCCAGGAATAAACCCCAAGGTAAACTGTTTGTACCCGATCATTTCTATCTCACACTTCTGCAAAAATTTCATGACTCTGTGTTGAGTGCACACCCTGGGATTGCAGCTACCCGGGGGGCAGTAGCTAGGAACTTTTGGTGGCCTTCTATGGGTTCTGATATCAAAAAGTTTGTGAATTCTTGTGGGGTGTGTGCTTGTTCTAAGAGCTCTCTGGTCGGGCCGGCCGGGGAATTGGTACCTTTGCAAATTCCGGATAAACCCTGGACACACCTGTCCATGGATTTTATCACTAATCTTCCGTCTTCCAAGGGCAACTCTGTAGTTTGGGTTGTGGTTGATAGGTTTTCGAAGCAAGCCCATTTTGTGCCGTTACCTGCCTTGCCTTATGCTGAAACCTTGGCTTGCTTGTTTATTCAGCATATAGTTTGGTTGAAGGGAGTCCCTGTGAATGTGGTATCTGACAGGGGTGTGCAGTTTGTGGCCAGGTTTTGGAGGGCTTTTTGCAAGAAGTTGGGGGTTACGTTGTCATTCTCCTCTGCTTGTCACACGGACAGACTGAACGCACCAACCAGTCATTGGAACAGATTTTGAGATGCCTGGCCTCTTCCAGACAGGAGGACTGGTGTGAGGTTTTACCCATGGCTGAATTTGCGTTCAATTGTCGTATTAATCAGTCTACTGGCAAATCCGGGTTTGTTCCGCAGTTTGGAGAATTTTCCCACATGGATTCTGGTTTCCCTGGTGCCGAGGGTTTGATGCAACAGTTAAGAACCCTTTGGAGGGAGGTTCAGGCGAACATCTCCAAAGCCCAAAAGAGGTACAAACATTTTGCGGACAGGAGGAGGGGGTCAGTTCTCACACTAATTGTGGGGGAGAAGGTGTGGCTGTCCACCCATAACATCAAACTTAAGATTCCCTCCATGAAGTTGGGCCCCAGGTTTATAGGTCCATACAAGATTATTGAGGTGATCAACCCAGTGGCCTATAGCTTACAGTTGCCCACCTCTTTCAAAATTTCTAATGTCTTCCACAGGTCCCTATTAAAACCTGTGGGGACGGTTAGAGAAGATTCTTCATCTAATGTTCCGCCAGTATTGGTAGAGGGTCAGCTGGAGTATGAGGTAGGGTGCATCTTTGATTCACAGTGGGTGCTTCGAAGGCTTCAGTACCTAATACATTGAAAGGGGTTTTCTATTGAGGATAGGTCATGGGTTCCGGCCAGTTCTGTGCATGCTGATCGATTGGTGCGGGCTTTTCATGCAAGATACCCTGACAAGCCTGGGGGTCCAGTGGCCCCCCGTTAAGGGGGGATACTGTCATGGTCAGGACATGGTTAATGTCCTGTCAGGGTTAATTTTGCTAGCCTCTTTTCCAAAATGGGAGGGGAATTTACACTCGCTCCTAACCTGGTTTCTCTGTCAGCTATAGATTTAGTTTCTGTCTGTATGCGTGACTCCTGGAGTGTGTGCCCGGCTTGCATAGCGTTGTCTTGCTTTCCGTGCTTTAACCCGTTTGTGTTCCTGGCTACTGAACTCTGGCTTTGCTTCTGACGATCCCCTGTCTCTCCGTTTTGGTACCTCGTAATCTCCTGGCTATGACTTCTGCTTGTTTGATTATTCTTTAGTGCTTGTCCCTTCTCTGTTTCCCCGGCATCTGGCTCCGCCCCCTTTCCTCCTCCCACCCTGTCACATGGTCTAAGGTCCTGTTCATTACCTGTACACTCTGTTTTAGGTCAAAGGTCCCGTGGGTTCAGGTTACTAACTTGGCGTCTTGCTCAGCTGCTGTGTGCAGCTTCCCCTGCAGCATAGATACCCGAGCGCCGTGACAGCTCCTCTATCTTCTGAGCCCCACATTGTTCCTAAACCACATTTAGCATCCACATGTTTGGTAGGGGTATACGTTTCAAAATGGGGTCACTTGAGAGGGGTATTCTGCTCTTCTAGCACTTAGGAGATTTGTATATGGAGTACACAAAGTGTTCTTGGAAAATTTGTACTTCAGGAGGCAAATAGCGCTCTGTCCCTCCCAGAGGTGTTGATATGGTGACTGCATCCCTAAAAGAATACATTAAGAGGTGTAGTTTGTAAAATCATGTAACTTCTGGGGGTTGTTCTGTTTTTCTGGCAACTCAGAGGCTCTCCTAGTGGTTCATGGCACCCGTAACCATAACAGTAAAATCTGCACTATAATATGGCATTCCTTCCCTTCTGAGATTTATACTGCGCATCAAAAGCAGTTCACAATTACATTCAAGGTACCGGCACAAACAGGAAAAATTGCACAACAAATTGACAAGTCCATTTTTTCCTGTTTGCTAATTCAAAATTAGGGGCTAAAACAACATTCTAGAGGTGAAAATGTAATTATTCTTTCTTAAATGCCTAACGGTATCAATTTCTGTGAGGCACATGTGGTGGTAACATGCTCACTGCACCCGTAGATGAATTAATTAGTTGGTGCAGTTTGAAAAATGATGTTACTTATGGGAAGTTACTGCTATTATGGCACCTCAAGGGCTCTGTAAAAGTGACAATGCACCCTCAAAACATTCCAGCAAAATCTGAAGTCCAATATGGCGCTTCTTCCCTTCTGAGCCTTGCACTGTGCATCAAAAGTAGTTTTAGACCACACATGGGCTATTGGCGCACTCCAGATAAATTGTACTAAAAATTTACAGTGCGCTTTCTCATGTTACTTTTGTATAAAAAATTAGGGTTAAAAGAACATTTTTTGTGGGAAAAATGTGATTTTTTTATTATCACGGCTCAACGTTATAAACTTCTGTGTAGCACCTTTTGAATCAAGGTGCTCACCATTAGTGTTGAGCGATACCTTCTGATATTCGGAAATATCAGGATCGGATTGGATCGGCCAATATCCCCAAAATATCGGATATCGACGATACCGATACCGGAAACCAATGCAAGTCAATGGGACACAAATATCGGAATGAAAATAAGCCCTTTCTTTCCTTGTACATCCTGTTCTGGAGGGGGGAAGAGTGTGGGTGGTGCATGGGTAGAGATTGCATGCCTGTGTGGGACCGTGGGGGGTCTGTGCGGGCCTCTCCGGGGTCTGTGCGGGCTGCCGAGGGTCTGTGCAGCCTGCCGGGGGTCTGTGTGTGCATGCTGGGGGTCTGTAAGGGCCTCTCGGGGGTCTGTGTGGCCTGCCAGGGATCTGGGCAGCCTGCCGGGGGTCTGTGCGGCCTGCCGGGGGTCTGTGCGGGCCTCTCAGGGGTCTGTGCGGCCTGCCAGGGGTCTGTGCGGCCTCTCAGGGGTCTGTGCGGCCTGCTGGGGTCTGTGCGGCCTGTCAGGGGTCTGTACGGGCCTCTCGGTGGTCTGTGCGGCCTGCCGGGGGTCTGTACAGGCCTCTCGGTGGTCTGTGCGGCCTGCCAAAGTCTGTGCGGGTGTGCAGGCATCGTCCGATGGGACTACAAGTCCAATCGGACTATGCCTGCTACAATGGCAGTGATTGACACATTAGCCAATGATCTGGCTAATATATTGAATGCAAAAAAAAAATACATACTACATACTACATACATACTACATACATATATACAACATACATACAACATACTACATACATACTGCATACATACTACATACATACTACATACATACATACAACATATCACATACATACAACATACATACATACTACATACATACTACATGCATACAACATACTACATGCATACATACAACATACCACATACATACATACAACATACATACATACACTATACATGCATACTACATACATACAACATAATACATACATACTACATACATACTACATACATACATAATACGTAATACATACAACATACATACATACACTGTGCATGCATACTACATGCATACTACATACATACAACATACTACAAACATGCTACATACATACTACATACTAAATACATACAATATACTACATATATACAACATACATACAACATACTACATACATACTGCATACATAATACATACATACTACAAACATACATACAACATACCACATACATACAACATACATACAACATACATACATACATACATACTACATACATACTACATACATACAACATACTACATACATACATACTACATACATACTACATGAAACATATTACATACATACTACATACATGCTGTATACATACTACATACAATACATTCATACATTACATACAATACATACATACAGACATACAGTACATATAACATAGAGTACATACTCACCATCATTGTCGTTTTGATCCCCGAAGCCAGTGTCATCTGTAAAAAATACGAAAATAACAAACAACTAATATACTCCCTGATCTGCAGAAATCCACGAGTGTCCCACGACTATCTCCCGTGGAGAACGGCAGCATCAGCTGATGCGACCGCTCTCTAGCGGCTCAAGGAACACAATGACGGGAGGAAGGTATCCTTCCACACTGTATTCCTCCGCCGCTGTAAAAAAAATAGTCCCTAGTCTCACTTTTGGCATTGCTGTGTGAGAAATTTTCTACACAGCAATTGCCATAAAGTGAGACTTTGAACTCTAGTAACCTCTCAGTGATGCACTGCAGGAGCCATTGTCTCCTGTCAGTGTGTCCTTGAAGGTCCTATAGAGCAGTGACATCACCCGATGTCACTGTTCTATAGAAGAGATTGTCGTGGGACACTCGTTATTAATTGGACTACGGCGGACAGGTAGTATACGGTTTATTATTTTATGTTTTTTGCAGGCGCTGAAGTATGGTAAGTATGGTTAAATGAATAATATTAAAATACTTTTTTCCTAATGTGTGTGTGTTTTATTAACCATTTACTAGTATTGGATTAAAAATGGATAGGCGTCTTATTGACTACTCTCCATTATTAACCCGGCTTAATGTCACCTTACAATAGCAAGATGACATTAACCCCTTATTACCCTATATCTCACCGCTACACAGGAGTGGGAAGAGAGGGGCTAAGTGCCAGAATTGGCGCATCTTACAGATGCGCCATTTCTGGGGCGGCTGCGGACTGGTATTTGTAGATATGGGGGGCCAATATCCATGTCCCCTCTCTAGGCTATAAATATCAGCCCACAGCTGTCTGCATAGCTTTTCTGGCTATTAAGCATATGTCACATCATTTTTTTGGGTGGTCCCCCAATTTTAATAGCCAGTAAAGGCTACGCAGACAGCTGTAGGCTGATATTCGTAGCAGGCTACAAATATTAGCCCCCGGCCTTCGGCTTTACCCCTCTGGCGCAGGAAATTGCACAGGAAACCATGCCATTTTTTTCCATTTTTTTAAAATTAAATGCTCATTAAGGTCTCTTTCATACTTGCGTCGGTACGGGTCCATCGCTATGCGTCGGGCTAACGTACCGACACACGTTGCGAAATTTGTACTTGGCATGGGCTGTGGATGCAGTTTTTCAAGGAGGAGGAGGCGGAGCTTCGACAGCGCAAGCGCAGTAGAAAATGGCGGACGCGATGGACAAAAAAGTTCACTTGAATATTTTTTCGTGCCAGTGGTCTGCCAAAACACGATGGATCCGTTGCAGAACGGACGCGACATGTGGCCATCCGTCGCAATCCGTCACTAATACAAGTCTATGGGTAAAAAACGCATCCTGTGAGCACATTTACAGGATCCGTTTTTTTTCCCAAAATGATAAATTGCGACGGATTGCTAAAAACGCAAGTGTGAAAGTAGCCTTAGAAACATTGGCCTTTCTAGTATATATCTATAGATATATCTATCTATAGATATATTTATAGATAGATATATCTATAGATACATAGATGTATCTATCCGTATATCTGGCTGCTTTTCACACATCAGGTTTTTGCCGTCAGGCAAAATCCGGCGAGTTTTGAAAAAAACGGATCCGTTTTTTTCTCATAGAGTTGTATTAGCGCCAGATTGTGCCTGATGGCCACACGTTTCATCCATTTTTTGACAGATCCATCAAAAAAGCTGTTTCTGCCGGATGGAAAACACATACAGAGGAACGGTTTTTCTGTCTGGGAGGGAAAAATACTGCTGCCAACACACTAGCAGTATTTGGTCAGTATTTTACATCAGTATTTGTAAGCCAAAACCAGGAGTGGAACAAATAGAGGAAAAGTATAATAGAAGCATATTCACCACTTCTGTATTTATCACCCACTCCTGGTTTTGGCTTACAAATACTGATGTAAAATACTGACCAAATACTGCTAGTGTGACGGCAGCCTAATGCTTGACAAAAGTGAAAAAAATGCGGCACTCACCATGTTTGCAGTATTTCTCAAAAATCCTTGATTTCACCAATGGTGCAGGAATTTGAGTGCGGGATTCGGGCTTATGGAGGAATGCGGGGAGTGCTGGAAAGGACGACGGCCATTTCGCATGTTAGGCCAGCATCACACTGGCGTTTTAAATGGCCGGGTGGAATGCGATAAAAAATGGCATTGCACTCGGACCAATTTTAAGCTATGGGGCAGCTCCCACCAGCCGACGTTTTGTCGGCCGTTTTCCTCGGTCCGAGACAATTGCAGCATGCTGCGATTGTCTCGGACCGAGGAAAACTCTCAGCTCACTCGCACCAATATAAGCCTATGGGTGCGAGTGAGACAGCGCACACCACTCGGATATCATCCGAGTGATGTGCGTTATAAGCGGACCCCAGCAATGGAGGAGATGGAGAAATTCATTTCTCCACCTCCTCCGCAGCTGTGCTCCGATCCTCCCTGTGCGAGAGAATCAGAGCACAGACGCCTGACACTCGGCTCCTACTCTGCTGCCAGCAGGAGCCGAGTGTCATTAGCATATCGCATCCGATGATCTCGCATCGGATGCAATATGCGAGTGTGACGCCGGCCCGCTTCAACGGGTCCAAGTAACCCATTGACCTGTTGAAATCGTCCTTTCCAGCACTCCCTGCATTCCTCCATAAGCCCGAATCCTGCACTCAAATGTCTGCACCATTGGTTTAATAAAGGATTTTTGAGAAATACTGCAAACATGGTGAGTGCCGCATTTTTTCCCTTTTGTCAAGCATTAGCATTTAGTGAACCTAGCAAAAAAGCCAAACAAAAAATAAGTGTGAGATTGCACTTTTTTGCAATTTCACCTCACTTGGAATTTTTTTCCAGTTTTCGAGTACACGACATGCTAAAACCAATGGTGTTGTTCAAAAGTACAACTCGTCCTGCAAAAAATAAGAACTCATATGGCCATATTGACGGAAAAATAAAAAGTTATGGCTCTGGGAAGGAAGGCAGCAAAAAATGAAAATGCAAAAATGAGAAAAGCTCAGTCATGAAGGGGTTAAGGGGTGCAGCCCCCTAATGTCTCTTCAAATGTGATGTGGTCCCTAAAAAAACAGTTTTGTAAATTTTGTTGGAAAAATTAGAAATTGCTGATTAACTTTTAACCCTTCAAACTTCCCAACAAAAAAAAATTATGCTTCAAAAATTGTGCTAATGTAAATTAGACATGTGGGAAATGTTAATTATTGACCATTTTGTGTGATAAATTGCTCTGGTTTAACGACATAAGAATTAAAAATTTGATAATTGTAAAATTTTCACCAAATGTTCTATTTTTTCACAAATAACTGTAAATTATATCGAACAAATGTTACCACTATCATGATGTATAATATGTCACAATAAAACATTCTCAGAATTACTGGGATATGTTGACACATTCCAGAGTTATTAGCTCATAAAGTGACACCTCAAAAAATGAGGCTCGGTCATTAACCTGCAAAATTGGCTCGGTTGTTATAGGGTAAATGTGAAAATTCTCCCGATTTATTCCCTGCATATATGTGTTTATTCCCAGAACATATGTATTCTGCTATACAACAAACCCAAGTTATCCACTTAGTAGGATAAAAAAAAAAATACAAATAGTGGTGCTAGTATAAGAAGGAAGGAAATTAGCTGCAAATTGGGACGACAACCACAAAAGTCACAAATTAAGTCTAAATTGGATAAATGATTATTTGCGCTGTAATTCATTTCCAGAGGGAGGGAATAAGGCAAAAAACATAAAACCAATTGGAAGATCCAGCAACTTTCAGCCTGTGACATCTGCTTGATATAATCACCCCTGCACCAGTGTTGCTGCTGAGCCCTGTATAGAACCTCCAAGATGTTCTAAGAAATACTTAGATAAAGGGTATCAATATTCCTAATATTCATAGGGTGTTTTGTGTGTCAACATATATTTTGCTACAGGGGCATTTGATGGCATGTATGACCCCTACTGTGGTACATGTAATAATGTCACAGATTTTACACTCTATGTCCCCTTTATTGATGGTACTTTATTTTATCAGCTTTAAAGTTTGTCACATTTTGCATTTTCTGACTGAGAAAAAACCTTCAAGGCTAATTTGAAAAAATGTGGAAGGTTTATTTATAAGATTTTCCTGAACTGATGGAGTGATGACATTTCCCATGTTGCAAACTTTTTTATATATAAATTTGGGGTGTATAGGGAGTTTGTCAACTATAATTTTGTCATCCTTCAGTATATCTCAATGACGTCTTATAATTTTTTGGAGAATTTGAGCATTGAAATTATACTGAGTAATGATAAGCGTATCTACAGCTTCTTTGCTGTTCTCGCCTTTCCCTTTGTTACCAAATAGGAGGCCTGTCCATGAAGTCTCTTCCACTTTCTTTTTGGCTTTCTGAAGGAGATTGTTGTAATATCCTTTATTTAAAAATCTTTTTAGTTAGTGTTTGAGCCTCAGTGTCAAAGTCTTGGGGTTTGGCACAATTGTAAAAGGCTCTCGTAAATTGACTTATGGGGAAATTGGTTAGCCAGCTAGGTAGGTGGCAACTTTCTATAGAAATATAGCTGTTGGCATCTGGAAGTTTGCTAAAAGTCCAAGTATGTATCAAACCTTCCTCAATGAAGAGGTCAAGAAAATTGACTGTTTCCTTACTAGTTGTGGAAGTAAATTTCACTATAATGGTTCATAAGATGTGATATAGAATTTTTACAATGTGATTTTCTGGATTTTATTTTTGATATTCCATCTCTCAAAGTTAAAATTAACCTACTCTTAAAATTATAGACTGTTCATGTCTTTGTCAGTGGGCAAACTTACAAAATCAGCAATGCATCAAATACTTTTTCCCCCCACTGTAACAGTCCAAAAAAGTGTTGGAAAATGTTTCTGTATTCAATTACTCATTCATATACTATTGAATGCTCTGTGGTACATTTTGGTGTTATATAAAGCTCCCAAAAAGTGTTGAACCATTTTTCTGTATTCAATTTCTCATCCATATCATCCGTATTCTCTGTGATACATTTTGGTGTCATATGACAGTCCAAAAATGCTTTGAAAACTGTTTCTGGATTCAATTTCTGTCATGAGTGTGTCACATCAACCTCGGAGATCTGGGGGTAGAAGATCACTGTGTATTGTGAATCGCAGATCTTCCATTTAGCCTGTGTGTTTGGATCCCATATTAAATTTGGTTTCCTTTGGTGCTGAAGAGAGTAATAACCTTTTCTATGCTGGTCAGAAACATGCAGCTCCATTTCAACTACTTCAGATTGGGTTTTCCTATAAAATCTGGACAGACCCTTTCTGTTTTCCAAGTGAAAGCTTTGCTTCCAAGCTCCTTGGAGACACTTTACTGTATTGGAGATGGTATTGCTAATGGAGATAGTTGCGTGCTGTTTTTGGATGAATGCTTTTCTACATTATCCCATACCCATTTGGTTGGTACATCCTATCTTTCCCTTTATATCTTTCTACCTTTGGTAAGTGTTTGTATGTAAGTTGCTTTTGTTAACCCTGTTTGTCTTACGTGTTTATACTTTAACACATCTTTCCCAGGCCTCCTGGGGATGGGGCCAGATTAAGAAATCAACAGGAGCATATTAAAGTTGAAGACTTGAGCCTTTCTACCTTTAAGAGTATCCTTGGGCCAAACATAGTCAAGGTTCCAGTTCCAGGGACAGTTTCAGGCCCCTCCTTCCTTATCTAAGACAGTAACAGCTTGACATATTCACTGGCCCCACATTTTTCTTGATCTTGACATGGATCCCATTGCTATCCTTGTGAGACAGCTGCAGAGTCTGTCTGTTGGGCTCTATGACCTATGGTTTAAAGTCAAGATGCAACAGGTAGCTGAAACAAAACATAATGTGGAACTCCCAGACAGGTTTTTTGGGATTGATAAAAAATTTGTTGCATTCCGGTAGACCTGTAGGCTTTATTTCAGGCTTTGTCCATGGTCATCTGGGAGTGAGATCCAGAGGGTGGGGTTTGTTGTCTCCCTTCTTCAAGGAAACTCTCCATCCTGGGCCATCTCACTCCCATCCGACTCATTGTCACTTCATTTTTCATGGCTCTTTGCCTTGTTTTTAATGACCCAGACTGGATCCAGCAGAGAGCCTGACCAGCAGAGAAATTTTATTCAGAATTCCATAGATGGGCATTTGTCACCCAGTGGAATGATCCTGCCCTTAGACCCTAACCTATCTGTCCAAGGCCCCCTGGGCGAGGGGACAGCTCAGGAAGTTAAAAGGAGAACAGTAAGGTAGGAGACTTTGGCCTGCCTACCTTTAAGAGTACCCCCAGGACAGGGACAGGTTGAGACCCACCATCTTTACCAAAGACCGTAACAGCATGACAGTTACTCATCCATAGCATATTACATGCTCTTTAAGCGACAAAGATGGCAGAATAATGTGAGACTCCTGAGGGAGTGACGGGAGGAATATCAGAGCCAGAGGAAGGTGGCACAACAGTGGAGTAGGCAGGAGCCCGTGGTCTGGAACTGGCATCTTTTGTGGAACCACAAAGGCCCTAACCCAGGCCCAAACCCAGGCTGCAGCCTTCACCACTGGGGTTCTTACATACTGTGAACGAGAAAGCCAGGATCCAGGAACTGGTGATCGGACTGTGGGGCAAAGGCTGTTGTCCATTTCTACATATAAGGGGTTCTGGCACTACCCAAAGCTGGGTCACTTACAGACCAGAAACCTAGAAATTAGGCTCCAGTAAGCAGGTGGAATAAGTCCCCCCAGGCTCCCAAGGAAGGAGAAAAAGAAGCGGACAGCTAAAGAGGATTACTGTATTACCCTCGTTGAAATTTTCTCCTGGCTTTGCACTTTTTGCAAAGCCTTTATGAGTGTAGGAGTACAGGAGCTACACTTTAAAAATATTTGAATGAGGTCTGCCAGTTGTTTCCTTTCTGGGGTCTACGGATGACTGGATGACATTCTTTATAATTTTCTCCTGGCTTTGCACTTTCTACAAAGCCTTTATGAGTGAAGCAGTACAGCAACAACACTTTAAAAATATGTGAGTGCGGCCTGCCAGTTATTATCTTTCAGGGGTCTATGGATGACCTCCATATAGTTTTTTCCTGCCTTTGCACTTTCTGCAAAGCCTTTATAAGTGTACGAGTATATCAAATAAATTTTCAAAATATTTACATGAAAACATTTTTTATGGATTCTATTAGTCATCAATACATTTTAAGGCAGATCTTGATACATTTTGGTCATATGTAACACTCCAAAAAATGAATTAAAGATTTTTCTGGATTCAATTACTCATTCATACTATACTGTACAAAAGTGATTTGCAGTACATTAAGGTGGTATATAACACCCCCAAAAAGTGTTGAAAAATTTGTCTGGATTCAATTAGGTATAAGCCTGTAATATTGACTTTTAAGTTGATGTTTTTTGTTACATATTTTGTTGTTATTTTGGATGAGAGACTTAGGGTAATTGAACAACAGATGTTTGTTAACATGTTGATTACACATTGACAAACTATGTAAACTGATTAAATATCCAAACAATAATTTAATCACACCTTCCTGTTGACTTTTGGATGATGGCTTGAAGGACAAGAGTTGTGAACTATATAAGTGGGATATGCCTCTATAACAGGTTATCTAGAGAATCACAAACTCTTTACAAAACCAAACCACAACAGGAACACTATAAAAACAGGGGCAAGAACATCATGGCTCCATCGTGAGGGACACAAGAACACAGATCTGCTCCATTGACCATCACTCAATACACGGATACATGTGTAGTAGTCAGGATTTGAATACACCTGTCACTTGAGTCCTATCGATACATGTGGTAAAGCTAGGATTGGGACCCACCGGTCACCTGGCTCCATTGAGATGTTTGGAGAAGCCAGGTTGCGACTCTCTGGTCACCTGGCCTTGTACTTCAATGGACTGTCAGCTTCCTAAGCTTGTCATTACCTCCTCTCTGAGCGTGGTGTGGGAAGTCGGCCCTGGAAGCTCTGAAGTCACAGCTGTTCTTATTCAGGCGAGTCAGCAAAAGAGTGAGACTCTGTAATTTTGCACCATTTTGGGTATTTTGCTGAGACTGTTGTATTTGTTATTGCCTTTGTTGTGGTTCAATAAAGTATTGCCATGCTGTTTTACCCTCACCCTGTGTCGCTTGAGTAGTATTATGCCTGCCTTTAAAAGGAAAATCGGGGTTTTGCTGAGATGAGCATTTGCCCATGCAGTTTCGGGCAAGCAGAGTACCTGTTATGAACAGGTGATTCAGAACCACAATGGACCTAGTGGTTGAGAGCACACAAAGTGACCTGATAGTTACTAACATAGGACGAGCTCTGAGACGTGGGAACTCTGCTGACCGCAATCCCTAATCCTATCATACCACACTAGAGGTAGCCGTGGATTGCGCCTAACGCTCCCTATGCAACTCGGCACAGCCTGAGAAACTAGCTAGCCCTGAAGATAGAAAAAAAAGCCTACCTTGCCTCAGAGAAATTTCCCAAAGGAAAAGGCAGCCCCCCACATATAATGACTGTGAGTTAAGATGAAAATACAAATACAGAGATAAAATAGATTTTAGCAAAGTGAGGCCCGACTTACTGAATAGACCGAGGATAGGAAAGATAGCTTTGCGGTCAGCACAAAAACCTACAAACAACCACGCAGAGGGGGCAAAAAGACCCTCCGCACTGACTAGCGGTACGGAGGTACTCCCTCTGCGTCTCAGAGCTTCCAGCAAGCAAGAAAAACCAATATAGCAAGCTGGACAGAAAATATAGCAAACAAAAGTAACACAAGCAAAACTTAGCTTATGCAGGGCAGACAGGCCACAAGAACGATCCAGGAGAGAGCAAGACCAATACTGGAACATTGACTGGAGGCCAGGAACAAAGAACTAGGTGGAGTTAAATAGAGCAGCACCTAACGACTTAACCTCGTCAGCTGAGGAAGGAAACTCAGAAGCCGCAGCCCCACTCACATCCACCAGAGGAAGCTCATAGACAGAACCAGCCGAAGTACCACTCATGACCACAGGAGGGAGCTTGACCACAGAATTCACAACAGTACCCCCCCTTGAGGAGGGGTCACCGAACCCTCACCAGAGCCCCCAGGCCGACCAGGATGAGCCAAATGAAAGGCACGAACCAGATCGGCAGCATGAACATCAGAGGCAAAGACCCAGGAATTATCTTCCTGACCATAACCCTTCCACTTAACCAGGTACTCGAGTTTCCGTCTCGAAATACGAGAATCCAAAATCTTCTCCACTATATACTCCAACTCCCCCTCAACCAAAACCGGGGCAGGAGGATCAACGGATGGAACCACAGGTGCCACGTATCTCCGCAACAATGACCTATGGAATACGTTATGGATGGAAAAAGAAGCTGGAAGGGTCAAACGAAAAGACACAGGATTAAGAACCTCAGAAATCCTATACGGACCAATGAAACGAGGCTTAAACTTAGGAGAGGAAACTTTCATAGGAATATAACGAGATGACAACCAAACCAAATCCCCAACACGAAGTCGGGGACCCACACAGCGCCTGCGGTTAGCGAAAGGTTGAGCCTTCTCCTGAGACAATGTCAAATTGTCCACCACATGAGTCCAAATCTGCTGCAACCTATCCACCACAGTATCCACACCAGGACAGTCAGAAGACTCAACCTGCCCTGAAGAGAAACGAGGATGGAAACCAGAATTGCAGAAAAACGGCGAAACCAAAGTAGCCGAGCTGGCCCGATTATTAAGGGCGAACTCAGCCAAAGGCAAAAAGGACACCCAATCATCCTGATCGGCAGAAACAAAACATCGCAGATATGTTTCCAAGGTCTGATTGGTTCGTTCAGTCTGGCCATTTGTCTGAGGATGGAAAGCCAAGGAAAAAGACAAATCAATGCCCATCCTAGCACAAAAGGCTCGCCAAAACCTCAAAACAAACTGGGAACCTCTGTCAGAAACGATGTTCTCCGGAATGCCATGTAAACGAACCACATGCTGGAAAAACAATGGCACCAAATCAGAGGAGGAAGGCAATTTAGACAAGGGTACCAAATGGACCATCTTAGAGAAGCGATCACAAACAACCCAAATGACCGACATTTTTTGACAGACGGGGAGATCCGAAATAAAATCCATAGAAATACGTGTCCATGGCCTCTTCGGGACTGGCAAGGGCAAAAGCAACCCACTGGCACGAGAACAGCAGGGTTTAGACGGGCACAAATCCCACAGGACTGCACAAACGAACGCACATCCCGTGACAGAGATGGCCACCAAAAGGATCTAGCCACCAAATCTCTGGTACCAAAGATTCCAGGATGACCAGCCAACACCGAACAATGAACCTCAGAGATAACTCTACTCGTCCATTTATCAGGGACACACAGTTTCTCCGCTGGGCAACGGTCAGGTCTATTAGCCTGAAATTTTTGCAGCACCTGCCGCAAATCAGGGGAGATGGCAGACAAAATTACCCCCTCTTTGAGAATACCCGCCGGCTCAGACAAACCCGGAGAGTCGGGCACAAAACTCCTAGACAGGGCATCTGCCTTCACATTTTTAGAGCCCGGAATGTACGAAACCACAAAGTCAAAACGGGAGAAAAACAGCGACCAACGAGCCTGTCTAGGATTCAACCGTTTGGCAGACTCGAGATAAGTCAAGTTCTTGTGATCAGTCAAGACCACCACGTGATGCTTAGCTCCTTCAAGCCAATGACGCCACTCCTCGAATGCCCACTTCATGGCCAGCAACTCTCGATTGCCAACATCATAATTACGCTCAGCAGGCAAAAACTTCCTGGAAAAGAAGGTGCATGGCTTCATCACCGAGCCATCAGAACTTCTTTGCGACAAAACAGCCCCTGCTCCAATCTCAGAAGCATCAACCTCGACCTGGAACGGGAGCGAAACATCTGGTTGGCACAACACAGGGGCAGAAGAAAAACGACGCTTCAACTCTTGAAAAGCTTCCACAGCAGCAGAAGACCAATTGACCACATCAGCACCCTTCTTGGTTAAATCAGTCAACGGTATAGCAATACTAGAAAAATTATTGATGAAGCAACGATAAAAATTAGCAAAGCCCAGGAACTTTTGCAGACTCTTCAGAGATGTCGGCTGAGTCCAATCATAAATGGCCTGAACTTTAACAGGGTCCATCTCGATAGTAGAAGGGGAAAAAATGAAACCCAAAAATGAAACCTTCTGAACACCAAAGAGACACTTTGACCCCTTCACAAACAAAGAATTCGCACGCAGGACCTGGAACACCATTCTGACCTGCTTCACGTGAGACTCCCAATCATCCGAGAAGACCAAAATATCATCCAAGTATACAATCAGGAATTTATCCAGGTACTCTAGGAAGATGTCTTGCATAAAGAACTGAAACACTGATGGAGTATTAGAAAGCCCGAATGGCATAACCAGGTACTCAAAATGGCCCTCGGGCGTATTAAATGCTGTTTTCCATTCATCGCCCTGTTTAATACGCACAAGATTATACGCACCACGAAGATCTATCTTGGTGAACCAACTAGCCCCCTTAATCCGAGCAAACAAATCAGACAGCAGCGGCAAGGGGTACTGAAATTTGACCGTGATTTTATTTAGAAGGCGGTAATCAATACAAGGTCTCAGCGAACCATCCTTCTTGGCCACAAAAAAGAACCCTGCTCCCAATGGCGACGACGACGGGCGAATATGACCCTTCTCCAAGGATTCCTTTACGTAACTCCGCATAGCGGCATGCTCAGGCACAGACAAATTAAACAGTCGACCTTTAGGAAACTTACTACCAGGAATCAAATCAATAGCACAATCACAATCCCTATGCGGAGGTAGGGCACTGGACTTGGGCTCATCAAATACATCCCGGTAATCCGACAAGAACTCTGGGACCTCAGAAGGGGTGGATGATGAAATAGACAGAAATGGAACATCACCATGTACCCCCTAACAACACCAGCTGGACACAGACATTAATTTCCAATCCAATACTGGGTTATGGACTTGTAGCCATGGCAACCCCAACACGACCACATCATGCAGATTATGCAACAACAAAAAGCGAATGTCCTCCTGATGCGCAGGAGCCATGCACATGGTCAGCTGGGTCCAGTACTGAGGCTTATTCTTGGCCAAAGGCGTAGCATCAATTCCTCTCAATGGAATAGGATACTGCAAGGGCTCCAAGAAAAACCCACATCGCCTAGCATACTCCAAGTCCATCAAATTCAGGGCAGCGCCTGAATCCACAAATGCCATGACAGAATAGGATGACAAAGAGCAGATCAAAGTAACGGACAAAAGAAATTTCAACTGTACCGTACCAATGGTGGCAGACATAGCGAACCGCTTAGTGCGCTTAGGACAATCGGAGATAGCATGAGTGGAATCACCACAGTAAAAACACAGCCCATTCTGACGTCTGTGTTCTTGCCGTTCAGCTCTGGTCAAAGTCCTATCGCACTGCATAGGCTCAGGTCCATGCTCAGATAATACCGCCAAATGGTGCACAGTTTTACACTCACGCAAGCGTCGACCGATCTGAATGGCCAAAGACATAGACTCATTCAGACCAGCAGGCATAGGAAATCCCACCATGACATCCTTAAGGGCTTCAGAGAGACCTTTTCTGAAAATTGCTGCCAGCGCAAATTCATTCCATTGAGTGAGCACAGACCACTTCCTAAACTTCTGACAATATATCTCTACCTCATCCTGACCCTGACACAGAGCCAGCAAATTTTTCTCTGCCTGATCCACTGAATTAGGTTCATCATACAGCAATCCGAGCGCCAGAAAAAACGCATCAATATTACATAATGCAGGATCTCCTGGCGCAAGGGAAAATGCCCAGTCTTGAGGGTCGCCACGTAATAAAGAAATAATGATCTTAACTTGTTGAACTGGGTCACCAGAGGAGTGGGGTTTCAAAGCCAGAAACATTTTACAATTATTCTTAAAGCTCAGAAACTTAGCTCTATCTCCAGAAAACAAATCAGGAATAGGAATTCTTGGTTCTAACATAGAATTCTGAACCACAAAGTCTTGAATTTTTTGTACTCTTGCAGTGAGATGATCCACACAAGAAGACAGATCTTTAATGTCCATCACTACACCTGTGTCCTGAACCACCCAAATGTCTAGGGGAAAAGAAAGACAAAACACAGTACAGAGAAAAAAAAAAGGTCTCAGAACTTCTCTTTTCCCTCTATTGAGAAGCATTAGTACTTTGGGCCTCCAGTACTGTTATGAACAGGTGATTCAGAACCACAATGGACCTAGTGGTTAAGAGCACACAAAGTGACCTGATAGTTACTAACATAGGACGAGCTCTGAGACGTGGGAACTCTGCTGACCGCAATCCCTAATCCTATCATACCACACTAGAGGTAGCCGTGGATTGCGCCTAACGCTCCCTATGCAACTCGGTACAACCTGAGAAACTAGCTAGCCCTGAAGATGGAAAAATAAGCCTACCTTGCCTCAGAGAAATTTCCCAAAGGAAAAGGCAGCCCCCCACATATAATGACTGTGAGTTAAGATGAAAATACAAACACAGAGATAAAATAGATTTTAGCAAAGTGAGGCCCGACTTACTGAATAGACCGAGGATAGGAAAGATAGCTTTGCGGTCAGCACAAAAACCTACAAACAACCACGCAGAGGGGGCAAAAAGACCCTCCGCACCGACTAAAGGTACGGAGGTACTCCCTCTGCGTCTCAGAGCTTCCAGCAAGCAAGAAAAACCAATATAGCAAGCTGGACAGAAAATATAGCAAACAAAAGTAACACAAGCAAAACTTAGCTTATGCAGGGCAGACAGGCCACAAGAACGATCCAGGAGAGAGCAAGACCAATACTGGAACATTGACTGGAGGCCAGGAACAAAGAACTAGGTGGAGTTAAATAGAGCAGCACCTAACGACTTAACCTCGTCAGCTGAGGAAGGAAACTCAGAAGCCGCAGCCCCACTCACATCCACCAGAGGAAGCTCATAGACAGAACCAGCCAAAGTACCACTCATGACCACAGGAGGGAGCTTGACCACAGAATTCACAACAAGTACCCACTGATCCCCGCGTCTCAACAAAAGCATTGAAAAATTTGTCTGGATTCAATTATGGATTCTCAGGCATTGCTCCAGTCCTCTGGAATGATCTGCACCAAGAAACTAGGACTATTCACAACTTGCACAGTTTTAGCCACGCCCTCAAAATATATCTGTTCAGAGTGGCCTGTCACGTTCACTAATTAAAGTCATTTTATGTGTGTATCTGTGTGTGTGTGTGTAGCCTATCCACTATCTGAGAATAACCCTCCATCAAACACAAACTCCACCGCACCCAACAGCACCACAAATACTGGCTGAAAACCAGCTCATGCAGCCTTTATCTATCCCCCACTCCCTCAATATGGCTGGATCATCATTGTAAATATTAACCAGTACTTTGTGTCTCCCCACACCTCATTGTAGATTGCAAGCTCTCACAAGCAGGGTCATCTGATTTTGCTTAAATTATTGTATTATCTTTAAAGTTGTTACTTATGACTGGTGTGTATGAACTGTTAAACTATAAAGCACTGTGAAATATGTTGGCACTATAGAAATAAAGATTAATATTATTATTATTATTATTGTTATTATTTATTACTCATCCATACAGTATTACTTGCTTTGTGTTTAAATTTCGGTGGTACAGTATATAACACTCTAAAAAATCATTGAAAATGTGTCTGTATTCAATTACAATGAATGAGCAATATGGTGGTTCAGGGTCCACTCTGCCCAAGGTTCAAAGATACGTTGATCATTGTGGTTTGGTCTGATGAAGAGATTTGGAAACCTTGAAATGAAATGACAATAAACCGCATATATGCTTCACCTTTGTGTGTGACTGTATCTTTGAACCTTGGGCAGAGCGGACTCTGAACCACCATATTCCTAATTTATTGCAACATATCTCCTTGGTGGTCATGCTGCAGCCTTTACATGCTTCTATAGGAGTTGTGACTCCAGTATTTTACACCACTTGGATATCAGATAAGACCTGATTTGCACTTTATTTCTCTCCAGTTTTACCCTTTATTTTTCAGTATTCAAATAATCATTCAAAGAGTATTAGGTTATCTCTGTTACATTTCAGTGGTACATAAGACTCCAAATAAGCATTGAAAAATGTGTCTAACCAGTAGTCAATGTCTCTCCATATGGAATTTCTCAAGCAGGTCCACCATATGGGCCATTAAAGAGCATTTTTTCAACTCCAATGTGGTGTGCTGCCTTAATCTTTTTTAATTTATTCAGAAGGACTGATATGTGCCTGTGAGGCTTTGCACCCTATTTTTAACTGTGCTGTTCTTCTACTAAGATAGATAGATAGATAGATAGATAGATAGATAGATAGATAGATAGATAGATAGATATGGGATAGATAGATATGGATAGATAGATATGGATAGATAGATGGATAGATAGATAGATAGATATGGGATAGATATATATGGATAGATAGATATGGATAGATAGATAGATAGATAGATAGATAGATAGATAGATAGATCGATAGATAGATACATTTCCTGGGTGCCTGAACATTGTTTTCACAGCTGAAAGCACTAGTTATGTAGAAGAAGTACAGAGATGACATTCCTAGGTTTGATCTCTGACAGTCTACGGAAAATGCATGCATTCAGTATTTGTCCACTGACATACTGTAGTATTTCTCAAAAAGTCCACAATTCTTTCATCTTGCTTGGATCTGATCCTTTTGATGCTACCAAGGTTACTTTGCTTGTTTTGGAAGCTTTGAAGGCACTTCTTTAAAGGATGTACATGATGACAAACTGGCAGCTAGAGCACTTTATTGTAATGAGAGCATCTGATACTGTTATATATGGTGTTATATATTCTTTCATTGTTGATGCATGGTTTCAAGATAAACTCATCTTTAAGGCTTGATGGTGTCATATACATTTCTTGCTGTAAATCAGGGCTTTTACCACATATGTCTGAATTTTACTTCTAACTAGATCAAATATAAAGATGTGTTCAAGCTGCATTCACCCAAACTGAGCCTACTGGTTAACAGGACCATGCACATATCACATTGAAATGAAATGAGAAGTTATCATTTCTCTCATAACAGAGGTCCTCTATGCCCCTCATCAGTTTTGTTACTTTTTAATTTTATGTATAATATATATATATATATATATATATATATATATATATATATATATATATACAGTACAGTACAGTTCTTGAGTATGAAAATTGTACATTCACACTGAAGGCATCAAAACTATGAATTAACACATGTGGAATTATATACTTAACAAAAAAGTGTGAAACAACTGAAATTATGTCTTATATTCTAGGTTCTTCAAAGTAGCCACCTTTTGCTTTGATGACTGCTTTGCGCACTCTTGGCATTCTCTTGATGAGCTTCAAGCGGTAGTCACCGGGAATGGTTTTCACTTCACGGGTGTGCCCTGTCAGGTGTAATAAGTGGGATTTCTTGCCTTATAAATGAGGTTGGGACCATCAGTGTTGTGCAGAAGTCTGGTGGATGCACAGCTGATAACCTACTGAATAGACTGTTAGAATTTGTATTATGGCAAGTATAGTGTGAATGTACAATTTTCATACTCATGAAAATACAGAAAAACCTTTAAATGAGACGCTGTGTCCAAACTTTTGGTCTGTACTGTATACACATAATGACGAGACAAAGGGTAGCAATGCAGTAACATGACAAGAATCCGCATAACTAATCATATGCTAAATAGTTGCAGGTTAAATTTATAGAAACTTGATTTCAGCTCTCCCAGTTGCTCTATGCTCATCCAGCTCATCAGACACCGGCCTCGCCCTGGCCTCACATCAAGGAAAATAGAAAAAATTGGAGTCCGGCTCAACAGGACTGGATTTCCCTTTTCTTTTTATTTTTCAAAAGAAAATGCAGTGCATGCAAAAGAAACAATTTATATGGTTGACATGACCCAGTCGACGCATTTCAACTACACTAGGCAGTATTACTCATGACTAATGACTCATGAGTAAGACTGCCTAGTGCAGTCGAAACGCGTTGACTGTGTCATGTCGACCATGAAAATATGCACTATATTTTCTTTTGAAAAAGAAAAAGAAAAGGAAAATCTAGTCCTGCTGAGCCGGACTCCAATTTTTTCTATTTTCCTAGGTTAAATTTATGTATGAGATAGGCAAGATGTTTGTCTATAAAATGATGGTAGTCTCACGTTAGAGGCAGTAGTGGATGGTGAGATATGGAGCCTGAAAGTCAAAAGTTCTAAACATTGTTGCCCTTTCGCTCCTCAGTATATATATATATATATATATATATATATATATATTGTATCAGTGACAAGAAACAATTCCATATTCTAGATCAGGCCCCAATAATGTTTAGTAAACTAACAGAAATGCGTTTTTGACTCTTTTACTACATGGCAGAATCCTGCTCACTTAGAAGCAGCAGATTGGCATTGCATGCTGTTTTTTACTCTATGATATACAGGTACAACCTGATTCTTTTTTTTTTAACTAGTGACAGATGTATAACTTTTTTTTTCTACATTGAATCTCATTTGTAAAGTAGCTGTCCAAGCATTCAATGTATTTATGTCATCCTGTAAGTCTTAGGCATCTTTGATAGACTCTATTAGGCTCTGGACACACGTGTTAGAGGCTTCGTTTAGAGTCTCTGTTGCAGATTCTGCCATTTTTGATGGGAAAAATAATGCTGTACGTAGTTTTACTTCCATCAATATGACGGACACCTCGGCAGAACTCATCGGACCCAGCAGAGAGTTGTGACTTCTTTTATAAATGAAAGCCATGAAGCTTATGTGAACAGAGTGACACACTACATGTATTTGCACCTATTCATACCTATTATAAAAAAAGAGTAAAAGAACAAGTATCAACTTGTGTATAAAGATGAATAAAGTCGCCTGTTTTTTTCCAACTACCTTCATGTACTTCCATATTATATGAACACAATTATTGCATCTAGAGCATTTTCAAGCCAGTACAACTCATGTCCCAGAAAATAAAGTGACTAACTGTTTTTCCTGCGTTTTGTCAAGCTGAAACCAAATTTTGCAATGCGTTAATAAGGAAATATAAAATGCATTATGCATGTTTTTTGGCGCCTTCCCCTTTAGAGTATTTTTATGTTAGTGGGGTTTTATGAAAGTTCAACATGCTATAAGTATAGTGTATTTTTCATGCAAGTTCCCACAACTTTTTTCTATAGGACTGGTAAGCATGAAAATACATACCAAAAGTGTCTAAATGAAGAAACGAACACACAAATAGAATGCTTACATTTTACAAATATCCTGGCATACTACCTGAGAGTAAGGCCGGCATCACACTAGGCGTAAGTAAATACGGTACGTTTTTACGGCCGTAATATGCAGTAATTGTCCCAAAACACTGTTCCATATTCAATGCGAGGATGCGATTTTTACGCACAAATTTATCCGTGTGTCATCTGTATGGCATCCGTATGGCTTCCGTAGTGCGATTTTTTCTCGTAGGCTTGCAAAATGGACATATCATGAATCCATCGGCTCAAATATTCTTAAAAACATATATACAGTCTATATATATATATATATATATATATATATATATATATATATACATATATATATATATGTATATATATATATATATATATATATATATATATATATATATATATATATATATATATATAAAGTCATGGCCAAAAGTATTGACACCCTTGCAATTCTGTCAGATAATACTCATTTTATTCCTGAAAATGATTGCAAACACAAATTATTGGGTGTTATTATCTTCATTTAATTTGTCTTAAATGAAAAAACACAAGAGAATGAAGCAAAAAGCAAAACATTGATCATTCAACACAAAACTCCAAAAATGGGCCATACAAAAGTATTGGCACCCTCAGCCTAATACTTGGTTGCACAACCTTTAGCCAAAATAACTGCAACCAACCGCTTCCGGTAACCATCAATGAGTTTCTTACAATGCTCTGCTGGAATTTTAGACCATTCTTCTTTGGCAAACTGCTCCAGGTCCCTGATATTTGAAGGGTGCCTTCTCCAAATTGCCATTTTTAGATCTCTCCACAGGTGTTCTATGGGATTCAGGTCTGGACTCATTGCTGGCGCCCTTAGAAGTCTCCAGTGCTTTCTCTCAAACCATTTTCTAGTGCCTTTTGAAGTGTGTTTTGGGTCATTGTCCTGCTGGAAGACCCATGACCTCTGAGGGAGACCCAGCTTTCTCACACTCGGCCCTACATTATGCTGCAAAATTTGTTGGTAGTCTTCAGACTTCATAATGCCATGCACACGGTCAAGCAGTCCAGTACCAGAGGCAGCAAAGCAGCCCCAAAACATCAGGGAACCTCCGCCATGTTTGACTGTAGGGACCATGTTCTTTTCTTTAAATACCTCTTTTTTTTCTCCTGTAAACTCTATGTTGATGCCTTTGCCCAAAAAGCTCTACTTTTGTCTCATCTGACCAGAGAACATTCTTCCAAAACATTTTAGGCTTTTTCAGGTAAGTTTTGGCAAACTCCAGCCTGGCTTTTTTATGTCTCGGGGTAAGAAGTGGGGTCTTCCTGGCTCTCCTACCATACAGTCCCTTTTCATTCAGACGCCGACAGATAGTACGGGTTGACAGTGTTGTACCCTCGGACTGCAGGGCAGCTTGAATTTATTTGGATGTTAGTCGAGGTTCTTTATCCAACATCCGCACAATCTTGCATTGAAATACCTTGTCAATTTTTCTTTTCCGTCCACATCTAGGGAGATTAGCCACAGTGCCATGGGCTTTAAACTTCTTGATGACACTGGGCACGGTAGACACAGGAACATTCAGGTCTTTGGAGATGGACTTGTAGCCTTGAGATTGCTCATGCTTCCTCACAATTTGGTTTCTCAAGTCCTCAGACAGTTCTTTGGTCTTCTTTCTTTTCTCCATGCTCAATGCGGTACACACAAGGACACAGGACAGAGGTTGAGTCAACTTTGGCTGCAAGTGTGATTTAGTTATTGCCAACACCTGTTAGGTGCCACAGGTAAGTTACAGGTGCTGTTAATTACACAAATTAGAGAAGCATCACATGATTTTTCAAACAGAGCCAATACTTTTGTCAACCCCCTTTTAATGTTTGGTGTGGAATTATATCCAATTTGGCTTTAGGACTATTCTTTTTGTGTTTTTTTCATTTAAGACAAATTAAATGAAGATAATAATACCAAATAATTTGTGTTTGCAATCATTTTCAGGAAGAAAATGAGTATTATCTGACAGAATTGCAGCGGTGTCAATACTTTTGGCCATGACTGTATATATATATGTGAGACACACACATGCTATATATAGCAGAAAAGCTGGTAATTCAATTGCCGGCTTTTCCTATCTCCTTCACAAATCCGACATGATATGAGACATGGTTTACATACAGTAAACCATCTCATATCCCTTCTTTTATTACATATTCCTCTTTATTAGTGTAAGAAGTGTCTTTGTGTCAAATTTGGGATCTCTAGCTATTAAATTAAAGGGTTAAATCCCGGAAATAATTGGGGTGGGCTCCCGCGCAATTTTCTGCACCAGAGTGGAAAAGCCAGTGACTGAGGGCAGATATTAATAGCCGCCCCTGGGTGAGTATAATCTAACCTCTTTTTCTCCTCTTTCAGGTTACATCGGGGGCTTATCTACAGCATTACAGAATGCTGTAGATAAGCCCCTGATGATGGTGAGCTTACCTCACCATTGATTTTGGGGGTGACAGGTTCCCTTTAAATATAAATATATATATATATATATATATATAATATAATGCTGGGAGCGTCACTCTGTCCGAAGCCTTTATAGACTGCACAGGCGCAAGCGCCGGCGCAGTCTGGGCCTCACAGAGTGACACTCCCGGGAGATCGCGGTATGCGTTCACACTAGAGTTGAGCGACCTTGACCTTTTTAGAGTCGAGCCGGGTTTCGCGAAACCCGACTATCTCAAAAGTCGGGTCGAGTGAAATCGGCCGATTATGGCGAAAAGTCGGGATCGACCGAAACACGAAACCCAATGCAAGTCAATGGGGCAGCATAGTCGGCAGTGAGTGGGGGCCAGGAAAACACCTAGAGTGCCCATTTTAATGTCAAAACCATCCATTCTTCTTAATGAAGCTTGTCAAGCGTAATTTACCTTATAATAATTGGAAGGCATTTGAAATTGGGGGTCATTTGGCTAAAGTTGTGTGGGGTAGGGCTGGTTCAAGTAATTAGTGGGCCCAGGAAATCTGGACCACGTCACGGCAGTGGAGCAGGGAGAGGTAAGTATTTCAACTTTGCAAGTGCTGTGATCCTGAGCAAGCAGGGGGGGCCCACTTGTTGGCATTGGCACTGGCACAGGTCCCCTCAAAGTACAGCGGTGTGTTTGCACGGCGGGGGCGCCTCCCACCGGCAGCAACACTTTTGCGTACTATGAGAGGCCCTGTGCCAGTGACGTCGCCAACTAGTATTCCTCCCCCCACCTGATGAAGGAACCTGCACTTTCATCTGCACCGTCCTCTTTGTCCCCGTGTAAGGTGGTATGGTATGCGGGAAGAGCAACCTGACTTTCAGCAGGGTCACAATGTTGTTGTGTAGCATGCACGGGGAATGTTGCGTTATGGGTCAATGTACCAGCAGACTCATCTATCACTGGCTGGGCAATGGGCACGATGAGGTGGAAACACAGATATAGGCCCAAAGAATAAAGTGGGCTAAATGCAGTTCAAAATTGGTAACACAGGAATAACCAGGGGGCATTGCAGTGGAGGACAACTGGAATGAGAGGCTGACACAGAGAGTAGGGCCAAATCAGTAAGTAGTCGAAATGCAGTTCAAAATTGGCAACCGTAGTAAACAGGCGGCACAGCTTTGTTCAGTGGAGGAGAACAGCAAGGAGTGGCAGACACCGATAGTAGGCCCCAACCCAACTAGTAGGCCAAATGCAGTCTAACATTAACAACTACTTAACGAGAGCCTGAAAATGGAATTTCAGACAGGAAACCAGGAGAACAGCAAGGAGTGGCAGACACCGATAGTAGGCCCCAAACCAACTAGTACGCCAAATGCAGTTTTTCCATTTAACCACAATTTAATGAGAGCCTGAAGATAGAAGCTCAGGAAAGGCAACCTGGGGAACACCTTGGAGTGTAACACACCATCTCTCTCCACCCCATACCCATTTTGTAGGCCTAATGCAGTGTACTTTTCTACAACTACTAAACGAGAGTCGGAAGACCGAAGCAATGGCAAGGAAACCTGGGGAACACCTTGGAGTGTAACACACCATCTCTCTCCACCCCATACCCAATTTGTAGGCCTAATGCAGTGTAGTTTCCAAGAACTACTAAACGAGAGCCGGAAGATCGAAGCTCAGGAAAGGCAACCTGGGGAACACCTTGGAGTGTAACACACCCTCTCTCTACACCCCATACCCAATTTGAAGGCCTAATGCAGTGTAGTTTCCAAGAACTACTAAACGAGAGCCGGAAGATCGAAGCTCAGGAAAGGCAACCTGGGGAACACCTTGGAGTGTAACACACCCTCTCTCTACACCCCATACCCAATTTGAAGGCCTAATGCAGCGTAGTTTCCAAGAACTACTAAACGAGAGCCGGAAGATCGAAGCTCAGGAAAGGCAACCTGGGGAACACCTTGGAGTGTAACAAACCCTCTCTCTACACCCCATACCCAATTTGTAGGCCTAATGCAGCGTAGTTTCCGACAACTACTAAACGAGAGCATGAAGATCGAAGCTCAGGAAAGGCAACCTGGGGAACACCTTGGAGTGTAACACACCCTCTCTCTACACCCCATACCCAATTTGAAGGCCTAATGCAGTGTAGTTTCCAAGAACTACTAAACGAGAGCCGGAAGATCGAAGCTCAGGAAAGGCAACCTGGGGAACACCTTGGAGTGTAACACACCCTCTCTCTACACCCCATACCCAATTTGAAGGCCTAATGCAGTGTAGTTTCCAAGAACTACTAAACGAGAGCCGGAAGATCGAAGCTCAGGAAAGACAACCTGGGGAACACCTTGAAGTGTAACACAACGTCTCTCTACACCACGGAAGGGCTGATTTTTAGGAAGGAAGGCTGTTGGAAATAAGCATTGCGCGTCCGAGGGTGATTATATTCTTATTAGGTATATACTCACCCTCGGACGCGCCCTGCTTCTTTATTTGGAATTAATGTTTATTTGCAATGTGGTGTTGACTTTCTCTATTATTTTGGTAATTAATGATTTTATTATTTTCATTGTTTTGCATCTTCTCGGCAATAATATAAAGAAGACGCGACAGGACAACACTCGGTGGATGCCATATCTGTGTTTTCAATTTAAAAAACCTTTCAGTTAAATACTTGCAGGATAAAGTAATTGTAGCTGGTGGCCATTTTTAGTACTGTACCAGATTTTAGTTGTGTGTTTGTTTTTAATGTTAAAATGTCTGCATTTGATATCTCACCAGTATTTTCTTTTTTATAAGCAAAATACTTTTTTTTTTATTTTATGATGTTGGTTCAAGGGGTACACGGGCAGCAGTAGACAGGTCAGTGGAGGCCTAGTGGAAGGAGGGACCGCAGACAGGCTTCGAAGCCCTAACATAATAAATTGGGCTGCCTGTAGGCAGTTTAAAATTGGTTCCAGGGGAACACGGGCAGCAGTAGACAGGTCAGTGGAGGCCTAGTGGAAGGAAGGACCGCAGACAGGCTTCGAAGCCCTAACATAATAAATTGGGCTGCCTGTAGGCAATTTAAAATTGGTTCCAGGGGAACACGGGCAGCAGTAGACAGGTAAGTGGAGGCCTAGTGGAAGGAGGGACCGCAGACAGGCTTCGAAGGCCTAACATAATAAAATGGGCTGGCTGTAGGCAATTTAAAATTGGTTCCAGGGGAACACGGGCAGCAGTAGACAGGTCAGTGGAGGCCTAGTGGAAGGAGGGACCGCAGACAGGCTTCGAAGGCCTAACATAATAAAATGGGCTGGCTGTAGGCAATTTAAAATTGGTTCCAGGGGAACACGGGCAGCAGTAGACAGGTAAGTGGAGGCCTAGTGGAAGGAGGGACCGCAGACAGGCTTCGAAGGCCTAACATAATAAATTGGGCTGCCTGTAGGCAATTTAAAATTGGTTCCAGGGGAACACGGGCAGCAGTAGACAGGTAAGTGGAGGCCTAGTGGAAGGAGGGACCGCAGACAGGCTTCGAAGGCCTAACGTAATAAAATGGGCTGGCTGTAGGCAATTTACAATTGGTTCCATGGGAACACGGGCAGCAGTAGACAGGTAAGTGGAGGCCTAGTGGAAGGAGGGACCGCAGACAGGCTTCGAAGGCCTAACGTAATAAAATGGGCTGGCTGTAGGCAATTTACAATTGGTTCCATGGGAACACGGGCAGCAGTAGACAGGTCAGTGGAGGCCTAGTGGAAGGAGTGACGGCAGACAGGCATCAAAGGCCTAACATCATAACATTGGGCTGTTGGCAATTTAAAATTGGTTCCAGGGGTACACGGGCAACAGTGGTCTGGTCAGTGGAAGTCTAGTGGAAGGAGTGACGGCAGACAGGCATCAAAGGCCTAACATAATAACATTTGGCTGTTGGCAATTTAAAATTGGTTCCAGGGGTACACGGGCAACAGTGGTCTGGTCAGTGGAAGTCTAGTGGAAGGAGTGACGGCAGACAGGCTAAGAAGGCCTAACATAACAAAATTGGGCTGGCTGTAGGCAAGTTTAAATTGGTTCCAGGGGAACACGGCCAGCAGTGGCCTGGTCAGTGTAGTAGTTGTAGAAAGAACGGACCGCAGACAGGCTTCGAAGGCCTAACATAACAAAAATGTCAAAACAATGGTATTGTCAGTGCCAGGCATTGAAGGATGTCAGCGCATAGACTAAACATTGGTGAAGCTGTGAGAGATAATTTTGCTAGTGGTAGAGCACTGTTTGAGCTGGGGGGGGGAACTGTCTTGTGGCCGGCGGTACAGGCCCAGGGCCCCTCATATTACAATGGTGTGTCTGACATTGGGTGCGCACCACCACCGCCAGAGACACTTTATTGTACTATGAGGGACCCAGTGGCAGTGCCGTCGACCAAAAGCGGGCACACCCACCTCTTCAGACAAACAGCACTCTCACGTGTGCTGGCGCAAAGTGGCGATACCACGGCCCCGTGTGGGGAGTTTGGCCATTTTGTTAGGAGTAAACATGTCGTATGCTGGACAATCAGGTGCAGAAAATTACGAGATTGGAAAAGTCATTCAGAAGAGTCCACAGGCAAGACCTTTTCATACGAAAGTTAGGTGTCAGCCGGGCAAGGTGGGGCAAAAGATTTCGAAATCCAGTTGTGGTTCATTTTAATGAAGGTTAGATCATCTACATTTTGGGTAGCCAGACGAGTCCTTTTTTCAGTTAGTATTGAACCTGCAGCACTGAATACTCTTTCTGATAGGACACTAGCTGCCGGGCAAGCAAGCTCCTGCAATGCATATTCTGCCAATTCTGGCCAGGTGTCTAATTTGGATGCCCAGTAATCAAATGGGAATGACGGTTGAGGGAGAACGTCGATAAGGGATGAAAAATAGTTTGTAACCATACTGGACAAATGTTGTCTCCTGTCACTTTGAATTGATGCTGCAGTACCTGTCCTGTCTGCGGTCATAGCAAAATCACTCCACAACCTGGTCAGAAAACCCCTCTGGCCAACGCCACTTCTGATTTCTGCCCCTCTAACACCTCTGGTCTGCTGGTCCCTGGAGCTCGTGTGAGAACGATCACGGGCGCTGTGTGCAGGGAATGCCAGAAGCAAACGGTCAACAAGAGTTGATTGTTTTGTTGCTAATATTAGTTCCAAGTTCTCATGTGGCATAATATTTTGCAATTTGCTTTTATAGCGAGGATCAAGGAGGCAGGCCAACCAGTAATCGTCATCGTTCATCATTTTTGTAATGCGTGTGTCCCTTTTGAGGATACGCAAGGCATAATCCGCCATGTGGGCCAAAGTTCCAGTTGTCAAATCTGCGGTTGTGCTTGGTTGAGGGGCAGTTGCAGGCAAATCTACGTCACTTGTGTCCCTCAAAAAACCAGAACCCGCCCTTGCCACGCCACCAATTTCCAATGACCCCGGGAAAGCTTCCTCATTAAAAATATACTCATCCCCATCATCCTCCTCATCCTCCACCTCCTCTTCGCCCGCTACCTCGTCCTGTACACTGCCCTGACCAGACAATGGCTGACTGTCATCAAGGCTTTCCTCTTCCTCTGGTGCAGACGCCTGATCCTTTATGTGCGTCAAACTTTGCATCAGCAGACACATTAGGGGGATGCTCATGCTTATTATGGCGTTGTCTGCACTAACCAGCCGTGTGCATTCCTCAAAACACTGAAGGACTTGACACATGTCTTGAATCTTCGACCACTGCACACCTGACAACTCCATGTCTGCCATCCTACTGCCTGCCCGTGTATGTGTATCCTCCCACAAAAACATAACAGCCCGCCTCTGTTCGCACAGTCTCTGAAGCATGTGCAGTGTTGAGTTCCACCTTGTAACAACGTCTATGATTAGGCGATGCTGGGGAAGGTTCAAAGAACGCTGATAGGTCTGCATACGGCTGGAGTGTACAGGCGAACGGCGGATATGTGCGCAAAGTCCACGCACTTTGAGGAGCAGGTCGGATAACCCCGGATAACTTTTCAGGAAGCACTGCACCACCAGGTTTAAGGTGTGAGCCAGGCAAGGAATGTGTTTCAGTTGGGAAAGGGAGATGGCAGCCATGAAATTCCTTCCGTTATCACTCACTACCTTGCCTGCCTCAAGATCTACAGTGCCCAGCCACGACTGCGTTTCTTTCTGCAAGAACTCGGACAGAACTTCCGCGGTGTGTCTGTTGTCGCCCAAACACTTCATAGCCAATACAGCCTGCTGACGTTTGCCAGTAGCTGCCCCATAATGGGAGACCTGGTGTGCAACAGTGGCAGCTGCGGATGGAGTGGTTGTGCGACTGCGGTCTGTGGACGAGCTCTCGCTTCTGCAGGAGGACGAGGAGGAGGAGGAGGAGGAGGGGGTGCGAACGGCTACAGCCAACTGTTTCCTAGACCGTGGGCTAGGCAGAACTGTCCAAAACTTGCTGTCCCCTGTGGACCCTGAATCCACCACATTTACCCAGTGTGCCGTGATGGACACGTAACCTCCCTGGCCATGCCTACTGGTCCATGCATCTGTTGTCAGGTGCACCTTTGTGCTCACAGATTGCCTGAGTGCATGGACAATGCGCTCTTTAACATGCTGGTGGAGGGCTGGGATGGCTTTTCTGGAAAAAAAGTGTCGACTGGGTAGCTCGTAGCGTGGTACAGCGTAGTCCATCAGGTCTTTGAAAGCTTCGCTTTCAACTAACCGGTAGGGCATCATCTCTAACGAGATTAGTCTAGCTATGTGGGCGTTCAAACCCTGTGTACGCGGATGCGAGGCTAAGTACTTCCTTTTTCTAACCATAGTCTCATGTAGGGTGAGCTGGACTGGAGAGCTGGAGATCGTGGAACTAGCGGGGGTGCCGGTGGACATGGCAGACTGAGAGACGGTGGGAGATGGTATTGTTGCCGCCGGTGCCCTAGATGCAGTGTTTCCTACTACGAAACTGGAGATTCCCTGACCCTGACTGCTTTGGCCTGGCAAAGAAACCTGCACAGATACTGCAGGTGGTGCAGAAAATGGTGGCCCTACACTGCCGGAAGGGATGTTGCGTTGATGAGTAGCTTCATTGGCCGAGGGTGCTACAACCTTAAGGGACGTTTGGTAGTTAGTACAAGCTTGCAAATGCATTGTGGTTAAATGTCTATGCATGCAACTTGTATTGAGACTTTTCAGATTCTGCCCTCTGCTTAAGGTAGTTGAACATTTTTGACAGATTACTTTGTGCTGATCAATTGGATGTTGTTTAAAAAAATGCCAGACTGCACTCTTTCTAGCATCGGATACCTTTTCAGGCATTGCAGACTGAGCTTTAACCGGATGGCCACGCTGTCCTCCAACAGGTTTTGACTTTGCCACGCGTTTTGGCCAAGATACGGGCCCGGCAGATGGAACCTGTTGCGATGTTGATGCCTGCTGCGGCCCCTCCTCCTCCGCTTCAGAACTGCTGCCGCCTGCACCCTGTTCCCCCAATGGCTGCCAATCGGGGTCAAGAACTGGGTCATCTATTACCTCTTCTTGTAGCTCGTGTGCAACTTCGTCTGTGTCACCGTGTCGGTCGGTGGTATAGCGTTCGTGATGGGGCAACATAGTCTCATCAGGGTCTGATTCTTGATCAGCACCCTGCGAGGGCAATGTTGTGGTCTGAGTCAAAGGACCAGCATAGTAGTCTGGCTGTGGCTGTGCATCAGTGCACTCCATGTCAGATTCAACTTGTAATGGGCATGGACTGTTAACTGCTTCACTTTCTAAGCCAGGGACGGTATGTGTAAAGAGCTCCATGGAGTAACCCGTTGTGTCGCCTGCTGCATTCTTCTCTGTTGTTGTTTTTGCTGAAGAGGACAAGGAAGCGACTTGTCCCTGACCGTGAACATCCACTAACGACGTGCTGCTTTTACTTTTACCAGTTTCACAAGAGGAGGCAAAAGAGCTAGAGGCTGAGTCAGCAAGATAAGCCAAATTTGCTCTTGATGCTCCGGCTTTAAAAGCGGTTTTCCTACTCCCAGAAAAGGGAGGGTTCGAGGCCTTGTGTAGCCAGACGACGAACCTGGCTCCACAGCTCCAGACTTAGGTGCAATATTTTTTTTCCCATGACCACCTGATGCTCCACCACTACCAGTACCCTCATTACCAGCTGACAATGAACGCCCCCGGCCACGACCTCTTCCACCAGACTTCCTCATTGTTTTAAAAACGTTACCAAACGAACGGTATTTGTTGCTGTCACACAACTTACACGGTGAGCTAAAACTTCAGTATGATTTAGCTACCCCTTTACAGGTGGGTGAGACCACAACGAAAATCAGCCACAATGTTACACACTCTGTTGTTGTTGGCAACAAATGAGATGGCACACACGCAGGACTGTCACTGAAGCGCAAATGTAAATATTTATCTCCCACTGATTTGTGTTTGTTTTTTTTAAAAGGGAGACTTCAGAAAAAAAAAAAATTAAAAAAAAATTATTTTTTACAGAAGAATTTATAAAACAAATAAAATGAAATGATTGTTTCAGGGAGAATTTAGGAAAAAAAAAAAAAAAGGCTTTGTAGGGCCCACTGAGTGAGAGAGGACGCACACAGGAGTCAGGAGTGGCACACAAGCCCAGAGGCCAATATTAATCTCCCACCGATTGATTTAGTTATTTTTTTTGGTAGATTTTGGAACCCAAATCAAGCAAAAAAATTAATAGGCTTTCTATGGCCCACAATTGGGGAGAGAGAGAGAGATGGCACACCCAGGAGTCAAGACTGGCACTTAAGCAGAAGGGGCAATATGAATCTCCCACAGATTTTATTTTTTTTTTTCAGGGAGACTTGAGAGAAAAAAAAATACAAAAAAAATGATTTTTTTCAGGAATAATTTAGAAACCAAAGAAAATAAAATGATTGTTTCAGGGAGAATTTAGAAAACAAATAACACAAAAAATAGGCTTTCTAGGGCCCACTGAGTGACAGATGACGCACACAGGAGTCAGGAGTGGCACACAAGCCCAGAGGCCAATATTAATCTCCCACTGATTGATTTAGTTATTTTTTTTGGTAGATTTTGGAACCCAAATCAAGCAAAAAAATTAATAGGCTTTCTATGGCCCACAATTGGGGAGAGAGAGAGAGATGGCACACCCAGGAGTCAAGACTGGCACACAAGCAGAAGGGGCAATATGAATCTCCCACAGATTTTTTTTTTTTTTTTTCAGGGAGACTTGAGAGAAAATAAAATACAAAAAAAATGATTTTTTTCAGGAATAATTTAGAAACCAAAGAAAATAAAATGTTTGTTTCAGGGAGAATTTAGAAAACAAATAAAACAAAAAATAGGCTTTCTAGGGCCCACTGAGTGACAGATGACGCACACAGGAGTCAGGAGTGGCACACAAGCCCAGAGGCCAATATTAATCTCCCACTGATTGATTTAGTGATTTTTTTTGGTAGATTTTGGAACCCAAATCAAGCAAAAAAATTAATAGGCTTTCTATGGCCCACAATTGGGGAGAGAGAGAGAGATGGCACACCCAGGAGTCAAGACTGGCACACAAGCAGAAGGGGCAATATGAATCTCCCACATATTTTTTTTTTTTTTTTTTTTTCAGGGAGATTTGAGAGAAAAAAAAATACAAAAAAAATGATTTTTTTCAGGAATAATTTAGAAACCAAAGAAAATAAAATGATTGTTTCAGGGAGAATTTAGAAAACAAATAAAACAAAAAATAGTCTTTCTAGGGCCCACTGAGTGACAGATGACGCACACAGGAGTCAGGAGTGGCACACAAGCCCAGAGGCCAATATTAATCTCCCACTGATTGATTTAGTTATTTTTTTTGGTAGATTTTGGAACCCAAATCAAGCAAAAAAATTAATAGGCTTTCTATGGCCCACAATTGGGGAGAGAGAGAGAGATGGCACACCCAGGAGTCAAGACTGGCACACAAGCAGAAGGGGCAATATGAATCTCCCACAGATTTTTTTTTTTTTTTTTTTTCAGGGAGACTTTAGAGAAAAAAAAATACAAAAAAAATGATTTTTTTCAGGAATAATTTAGAAACCAAAGAAAATAAAATGATTTTTTCAGGGAGAATTTAGAAAACAAATAAAACAAAAAATAGGCTTTCTAGGGCCCACTGAGTGACAGATGACGCACACAGGAGTCAGGAGTGGCAGACAAGCCCAGAGGCCAATATTAATCTCCCACTGATTGATTTAGTGATTATTTTTGGTAGATTTTGGAACCCAAATCAAGCAAAAAAATTAATAGGCTTTCTATGGCCCACAATTGGGGAGAGAGAGAGATGGCACACCCAGGAGTCAAGACTCGCACACAAGCAGAAGGGGCAATATGAATCTCCCACAGATTTTTTTTTTTTTTTTCAGGGAGACTTTAGAGAAAAAAAAACACAAAAAAAATGATTTTTTTCAGGAATAATTTAGAAACCAAAGAAAATAAAATGATTTTTTCAGGGAGAATTTAGAAAACAAATAAAACAAAAAATAGGCTTTCTAGGGCCCACTGAGTGACAGATGACGCTCACAGGAGTCAGGAGTGGCACACAAGCCCAGAGGCCAATATTAATCTCCCACTGATTGATTTAGTGATTTTTTTTGGTAGATTTTGGAACCCAAATCAAGCAAAAAAATTAATAGGCTTTCTATGGCCCACTATTTGTGAGAGAGATGGCACGCTCAGGACTGGCACACAAGCCCAGAGGCCAATATTAATCTCCCATTTTTTTTTTTTTCCAGGGAAAATTTATAAACCCAATAAAAAAAATAATAATAAATAGGCTTTCTATGGCCCACTATCTGAGAGAGAGAGAGATGGCACGCTTAGGACTGGCACACAAGCCCAAAGGCCAATATTAATCTCCCACTGATTGATTGATTGATTTTTTCAAGTAGAATTATGAACCCAAATCAACCAAAAAAATAAATAGGCTTTCTATGGCCCACTATTTGTGAGAGAGATGGCACGCTCAGGACTGGCACACAAGCCCAGAGGCCAATATTAATCTCCCACTTTTTTTTTTTTCCAGGGAAAATTTATAAACCCAATAAAATAATAAAAAAATAGGCTTCCTATGGCCCACTATCTGAGAGAGAGAGAGAGATGGCACGCTTAGGACTGGCACACAAGCCCAAAGGCCAATATTAATCTCCCACTGATTGATTTAATGATTTTTTCAGGTAGAATTTAGAACCCAAATCAAGCAAAAAAATTAATAGGCTTTCTATGGCCCACTGAGTGAGAGATGGCACACACAGGAGTAAGGAGTGGCACACAAGCCCTGAGGCCAATATTTTTCTCCCACTGATTGATTGATTGATTTTTTCAGGTAGAATTATGAACCCAAATCAAGCAAAAAAATTAATAGGCTTTCTATGGCCCACTATTTGTGAGAGAGATGGCACGCACAGGACTGGCACACAAGCCCAGAGGCCAATATTAATCTCCCATTTTTTTTTTTTTTCCAGGGAAAATTTATAAACCCAATAAAAAAAATAATAATAAATAGGCTTTCTATGGCCCACTATCTGAGAGAGAGAGATGGCACGCTTAGGACTGGCACACAAGCCCAAAGGCCAATATTAATCTCCCACTGATTGATTGATTGATTTTTTCAAGTAGAATTATGAACCCAAATCAACCAAAAAAATAAATAGGCTTTCTATGGCCCACTATTTGTGAGAGAGATGGCACGCTCAGGACTGGCACACAAGCCCAGAGGCCAATATTAATCTCCCACTTTTTTTTTTTTCCAGGGAAAATTTATAAACCCAATAAAATAATAAAAAAATAGGCTTTCTATGGCCCACTATCTGAGAGAGAGAGAGAGATGGCACGCTTAGGACTGGCACACAAGCCCAAAGGCCAATATTAATCTCCCACTGATTGATTTAATGATTTTTTCAGGTAGAATTTAGAACCCAAATCAAGCAAAAAAATTAATAGGCTTTCTATGGCCCACTGAGTGAGAGATGGCACACACAGGAGTAAGGAGTGGCACACAAGCCCTGAGGCCAATATTTTTCTCCCACTGATTGATTGATTGATTTTTTCAGGTAGAATTATGAACCCAAATCAACCAAAAAAATAAATAGGCTTTCTATGGCCCACTATTTGTGAGAGAGATGGCACGCTCAGGACTGGCACACAAGCCCAGAGGCCAATATTAATCTCCCATTTTTTTTTTTTTCCAGGGAAAATTTATAAACCCAATAAAAAAAATAATAATAAATAGGCTTTCTATGGCCCACTATCTGAGAGAGAGAGATGGCACGCTTAGGACTGGCACACAAGCCCAAAGGCCAATATTAATCTCCCACTGATTGATTGATTGATTTTTTCAGGTAGAATTATGAACCCAAATCAACCAAAAAAATAAATAGGCTTTCTATGGCCCACTATTTGTGAGAGAGATGGCACGCTCAGGACTGGCACACAAGCCCAGAGGCCAATATTAATCTCCCACTTTTTTTTTTTTTTCCAGGGAAAATTTATAAACCCAATAAAATAATAAAAAAATAGGCTTTCTATGGCCCACTATCTGAGAGAGAGAGAGATGGCACGCTTAGGACTGGCACACAAGCCCAAAGGCCAATATTAATCTCCCACTGATTGATTTATTGATTTTTTCAGGTAGAATTTAGAACCCAAATCAAGCAAAAAAATTAATAGGCTTTCTATGGCCCACTGAGTGAGAGATGGCACACACAGGAGTAAGGAGTGGCACACAAGCCCTGAGGCCAATATTTTTCTCCCACTGATTGATGTTGTGATTTTTTCTGGTAGATTTTGGAACCAAAATCAAGCAAAAAAATAAATAGGCTTTCTATGGCCCACTGAGTGAGAGATGACACAGACAGAGATGGCACTCTAGCAGAAATGTCAATCTTAATCTCCCACAAAGAAAAAAAAAAAAAAAAAAAAAAGGAACTGTCCTTCAATTACTATCTCCCTGCAGTAATCTCAGCCAGGTATGGCAGACAGCAATAAGGAGTGGACTGATGCACAAATTAAATAAAAAGTGTGGACAAACAAACAAGATAGCTGTGCAGAAAGGAAGGAACAAGAGGATTTGTGCTTTGAAAAAAGCAGTTGGTTTGCACAGCGGCGTACACACAGCAATGCAGCTATCAGGGAGCCTTCTAGGGCAGCCCAATGAGCTACAGCGCTGAGGGGGAAAAAAAAAATGTAGCTTCCACTGTCCCTGCACACCGAAGGTGGTGTTGGGCAGTGGAAATCGCTACAGCACAAGCGGTTTTGTGGTTAATGGACCCTGCCTAACGCTATCCCTGCTTCTGACGAAGCGGCAGCAACCTCTCCCTAAGCTCAGATCAGCAGCAGTAACATGGCGGTCGGCGGGAACTCCCCTTTATAGCCCCTGTGACGCCGCAGACAGCAAGCCAATCACTGCAATGCCCTTCTCTAAGATGGTGGGGACCAGGACCTATGTCATCACGCTGCCCACACTCTGCGTTTACCTTCATTGGCTGAGAAATGGCGCTTTTCGCGTCATTGAAACGCGACTTTGGCGCGAAAGTCGCGTACCGCATGGCCGACCACGCACAGGGGTCGGATCGGGTTTCATGAAACTCGACTTCGCCAAAAGTCGGCGACTTTTGAAAATGTTCGACCCGTTTCGCTCAACCCTAGTTCACACTGAACGCACACCGCGATCTCCAACAGAGAAGCAGGGACCGCCAGGAGGGTGAGTATCGGCCATATTCACCTGTCCTGCGTTCCACCGCTGAGCGCCGCCATCTTCCCGGTCTTCGGCCTGTGACCTTCAGTTCAGAGGGCGCGATGACGCGCTTAATGCGCGCCGGCGCCGCCCTCTGACTGAACAGTCACAGCCAGGAGACCGGGAAGATGGCGGCGCCCAGCGGTGGAACGCAGGACAGGTGAATATAGTAAGTGCTGGGGGGCCTGAGCTGGCGGCGATACCGGCACCTGACCCCCACAGCGCGCCGGTGTCCCCGCCTGCTCAAGCCCCCGGATGGGTGCCGCACATGACAGGATGGGGATGCAGGATGGGTGCAGCACATACCAGGATGGGGACGCAGGATGGGTGCAGCACATGACAGGATGAGGACGCAGGATGGGTGCAGCACATGACAGGATGGGGACGCAGGATGGGTGCAGCACATACCAGGATGGGGATGCAGGATGGGTGCAGCACATGACAGGATGGGGACGCAGGATGGGTGCAGCACATGACAGGATGGGGACGCAGGATGGGTGCAGCACATGACAGGATGGGGACGCAGGATGGGTGCAGCACATACCAGGATGGGGATGCAGGATGGGTGCAGCACATGACAGGATGGGGACGCAGGATGGGTGCAGCACATGACAGGATGGGGACGCAGGATGGGTGCAACACATGACAGGATGGGGACGCAGGATGGGTGCAGCACATACCAGGATGGGGACGCAGGATGGGTGCAGCACATGACAGGATGGGGGCACAGGATGGGTGCAGCACATGACAGGATGGGGACACAGGATGGGTGCAGCACATACCAGGATGGGGACGCAGGATGGGTGCAGCACATGACAGGATGGGGACGCAGGATGGGTGCAGCACATGACAGGATGGGGACGCAGGATGGGTGCAGCACATGACAGGATGGGGACACAGGATGGGGATGCAGGATGGGTGCAGCACAAACCAGGATGGGGACGCAGGATGGGTGCAGCACATGACAGGATGGGGGCGCAGGATGGGTGCAGCACATGACAGGATGGGGACGCAGGATGGGTGCAGCACATGACAGGATGGGGACGCAGGATGGGTGCAGCACATGACAGGATGGGGACGCAGGATGGCTGCAGCACATACCAGGATGGGGACGCAGGATGGGTGCAGCACATGACAGGATGGGGACGCAGGATGGGTGCAGCACATACCAGGATGGGGACGCAGGATGGGTGCAGCACATGACAGGATGGGGGCGCAGGATGGGTGCAGCACATGACAGGATGGGGACACAGGATGGGTGCAGCACATGACAGGATGGGGACGCAGGATGGGTGCAGCACATGACAGGATGGGGACGCAGGATGGGTGCAGCACATGACAGGATGGGGGCGCAGGATGGGTGCAGCACATGACAGGATGGGGACGCAGGATGGGTGCAGCACATGACAGGATTGGGACGCAGGATGGGTGCAGCACATGACAGGATGGGGATGCAGGATGGCTGCAGCACATACCAGGATGGGGACGCAGGATGGGTGCAGCACATGACAGGATGGGGACGCAGGATGGGTGCAGCACATACCAGGATGGGGACGCAGGATGGGTGCAGCACATGACAGGATGGGGGCGCAGGATGGGTGCAGCACATGACAGGATGGGGACACAGGATGGGTGCAGCACATGACAGGATGGGGACGCAGGATGGGTGCAGCACATGACAGGATGGGGACGCAGGATGGGTGCAGCACATGACAGGATGGGGGCGCAGGATGGGTGCAGCACATGACAGGATGGGGACGCAGGATGGGTGCAGCACATGACAGGATTGGGGCGCAGGATGGGAGCAGCACATGACAGAACGGGGGCGCAGGATGGGAGCAGCACATGACAGAATAGGGCAGCACATGACAGAACGGGGGTGCAGGATGGAAGCAGCACATGACAGAATGGGGGCGCAGGATGGGAGCAGCACATGACAGAACGGGGGCGCAGGATGGGAGCAGCACATGACAGAACGGAGGAGCAGGATGGGAGCAGCACATGACAGAACGGGGCGCAGGATGGGAGCAGCACATGACAAAACAGGGGCGCAGGATGGGAGCAGCACATGACAGGATGGGGACGCAGGATGGGTGCAGCACATGACAGGATGGGGATGCAGGATGGGTGCAGCACATGACAGGATGGGGACGCAGGATGGAGCAGCACATGACAGGATGGAGACCATATACCAATATAAATGCTCGCCACCCGGGCGTAGAATGGGTTCAATAGCTAGTATAATATAACGCTGGGAGCGTCACTCTGTCCGAAGCCTTTATAGACTGCGCAGGCACGACGCTCCTAGCGTTACATTATAGAGTGTCAGGAAAAAAAATGGCGCCGGAAGGCGCGGACTGCCGGGAGTAGGGGGTCGGGAGCAGGGGGACACCATGCACATATTTGCGCCCTGATTATGCTGTGGCACTTCATGCCACAGCAATTTGTTACTTACGCCATTCCTTTCCGCCCATTTTCTTCGTCCTCCTGCTGCCGGGATCGGCGCCTGCGCGGTCCGCGCTTTCCGGCGCCATTTTCTTGAAGACACACTGCAGTGTGTCTTCAAGAAAATGGCGCCAGAAAGCGCGGACTGCGCAGGCACCGATTCCAGCAGCAGGATGACGAAGAAAATGGGCGGAAAGGAATGGCGTAAGTAACAAATTGCTGGGGCATGAAGCTGTGGCACTTCATGCCACAGCAATTTGGTACTAACGCCACCTGATTCCTTTGTCCTGCTGCCGGAATCGGCACCTGCGCACTTCAGTGTGTCTTCAAGAAAATGGCGCCGGAAACCGCGGACTGCGCAGGCGCCGATTCCGGCAGCAGGAGGATTAAGAAAATGGGCGGAAAGGAATGGCGTAAGTAACAAATTGCTGTGGCATGAAGCTGTGGCACTTCATGCCACAGCAATTTGTTACTTACGCCACCTGATTCCTTTCCGCCGCCTTGGTCCTGCTGCCGGAATCGGCGCCTGCGCAGTCCGCGCTTTCCGGCGCCATTTTCTTGAAGACTGCAGTGTGTCTTCAAGAAAATGGCACCGGAAAGCGCGGACTGCACAGGCGCCGATTCCGCCAGCAGGAGGACCAAGAAAATGGCGGCGGAAAGGAATCAGGTGGCGCAAGTAACAAATTGCTGTGGCATGAGGCTGTGGCACTTCATGCCACAGCTATTTGTTACTTACGCCACCTGATATGGGGCATATAATATGGAGCATCTTATGGGGCATATGGATGGGAGCAGCAAATTAAAGAACGGTGGCGCAGGATGGGAGCAGCACATGACAGAACGGGGGCGCAGGATGGGAGCAGCACATGACAGAATAGGGCAGCACATGACAGAACGGGGGTGCAGGATGGAAGCAGCACATGACAGAATGGGGGCGCAGGATGGGAGCAGCACATGACAGAACGGGGGCGCAGGATGGGAGCAGTACATGACAGAACGGAGGAGCAGGATGGGAGCAGCACATGACAGAACGGGGCGCAGGATGGGAGCAGCACATGACAAAACAGGGGCGCAGGATGGGAGCAGCACATGACAGGATGGGGGCGCAGGATGGGAGCCGCACATGACAGGATGGGGGCGCAGGATGGGAGCAGCAAGTGACAGAATGGAGGCACAGGATGGGAGCAGCACATGACAGAATGGGGGTGCAGGATGGGAGCAGCAAATGACAGAATGGAGGAGCAGGATGGGAGCAGCACGTGACAGAACGGGGCGCAGGATGGGAACAGCACATGAGAGAATGGGGGCACAGGATGGAGCAGCACATGTCAGAATGGGGGCACAGGATGGGTGAAGCACATGACAGGATGGGGGCGCAGGATGGAGCAGCACATGACAGGATGGGGACGCAGGATGGAGCAGCACATACCAGGATGGAGATCATATACCAATATAAATGCTCGCCACCCGGGCGTAAAACAGGTTCAATAGCTAGTATATATATATATATTTATATGTGTGTGTCTCACTGACATATATATATATGTATACATATATACCTATACTATGTGTACACATTTATTCTACCTATTCTATTCTGTCAGTGTGATTTTACTGTACACCGCGCTGAATTGCCAGCTTTTCTATAGAACATCGCTGCGTATTTCTCGCAAGTCACACGCATGGTCCGTGTTTAATCCATAATTTTCTCGCCGCCATAGACTTTCATTGGCCTTTTTTTTGCGCAATACGCTGATAAACGCAGCATGCTGCGATTTTCTATGCCCGTAACATACCGTATTTTACGGGTGCGTAATATACGGCAGATAGGAGCTGCCCCATAGAGAATCATTGAGCCGTGTGCAATGCGTATTTTCTGGACGTATTTTCTGCGCTCATACGTCCATAAAACTTGCTAGTGTGACGCCGGCCTTATACATTTTTCTTCAGATGTCTGGAATGGAAGAATGTGACATCCAGGGCTATGTTTGGTGTTCATGCTGTTCTAGGCACTCTAAGTTGTGACGCCCCCTACTGATAAGTCGGAATAATAGTACCCATACCCTTTAGATAGTAGTTAAAGTCACCCATGCACACCAGACTAATGTCGGCAAAACTCACCAGTATTACCGAGTTTGGCTGACAGTTTTAGTGTGCCTGCAGAGGAGTGTGCCCCCCGAACTTTGTTTGCGAACTGCAGCAGTAATGTCTGATTACTGCAGCCAATCACTGGGGTCAGCAGCTTGTGCCATTTAACTTGCTATAACTGCTGAGCCAAGTGATTGGCTGCAGTAGTCATATGCATTGTAATCTTTACATTTCTGTAGCCTTTAACCCCCTTTGCCCCAAAGCCTGTTTTCATCTTCCTGACCAGGCCAATTTTTACAAATCTGACCACTGTCATTTTATGAGGTTATAACTCTGGAAAGCTTCAATGGATCCCACTGATTCTGAGAATGTTTTCTCATGACATATTGTACTTCATGGTAGTGGTAAAATTCATTTGATATGACTTGCATTTATTTGTGAAAAAAAGGAAATTTTGCAAAAATTTTGAACATTTTGCAATTTTCAAACTTTTAATTTTTACGCCCTTAAATCAGAGAGGTACAGTGGGGGAAATAAGTATTTGATTCCTTGCTGATTTTGTAAGTTTGCCCACTGACAAAGACATGAACAGTCTATAATTTTAAGGGTGGGTTAATTTTAACATTGAGAGATAGAATATCAAAAATTAAATTTAGAAAATCACATTGCATAAATATATTAGTTTGTTTGCATTTTGAAGTGAGAAAAAAGTATTTGATCCCTCTGGCAAACAAGACTTAATACTTGGTTACAAAACCCTTGCTGGCAAGCACAGCATTCAGATGTTTTCATAGTTGATGATTAAGTTTGCGCACAAGTCAGGAAGAATTTTGACTCATTCCTCTTTGCAGATCATCTCTAAATTGTTAAGATTTTGAGGCTTCCACTTGGCAACTCGGAGCTTCAACTCACCCCAAAAGTTGTCTATGGGATTAAGGTCTGGAGACCAGCTAGGCCACTCCATGACCTTAATGTGCTTCTTTTTGAGCCACTTCTTTGTTGCCTTGGCTGTTTCTTTTGTGTCATTGTCGTGCTGGAAGACCTAGCCCTGACTCATTTTTAAAGTCCTGGTGGAGGAAAGGAGGTTGTCACTTAGAATTTTACAGTACATGGCTCCATCCATTCTCCCATTGATTCAGTGAAGTAGTCCTGTGCCCTTAGCAGAGAAACACCCACAAAACATAATGTTTCCACCTTCATGCTTGACAGTGAGGATGGTGTTTTTTGGGTCATGGCCAGTATTTCTCTTCCTCCAAACACAGCAAATTGAGTTAATGCCAAATATTTCAATTTTTCTCTCATCTAACCAGAGCACCCTATCTCAATCACTCACAGAATCATCCAGGTGTTCATTTGCAAACTTTAGATGGGCATGCACATGGGTCTTCTTTTGCAGGGGGACCTTGTGGGCACTGCAGGCGTTTAAACTTTTACGGCGTAATGTGTTACCAATGGTTTTCTTGGTGACTGTGGTCCCAGCTGCCTTGAGATCATTAACAAGTTCCCCCCATGTAGTTTTAGGCTGATCTCTCACCTTTTTCATGATCATGGATACTCCAGGAGGTGAAATTTTGCATAGTGCCCCAGATTGATGTTGATTGACAGTCATTTTGCATTTCTTCCATTTTCTTACTATTGCACCAACAGTTGTTTCCTTCTCACCCTGCATCTTACTTATGGTTTTGTAGCTCATTCCAGTTTTGTGCAGGTCTATGATATTGTCCCTGACATACTTATAAAGCTCTTTGGTCTTTCCCATGTTGTAGAGGTTAGAGTCTGACTGATTAATTGAGTCTGTGGACAGGAGTCTTTTATTAAGGTGACAATGTAAGACAGCTGTCTTTAATGCAGGTAATGAGTTGATTAGGAGCATCTTAATGGTCTGTAAGAGCCAGAACTCTTAATGGTTGGTAGAGGATCAAATACTTATTTCTCACTGCAAAGTGCAAATAAATTTATATAATGTATACAATGTGATGTGTCTGGATTTTATTTTTGATATTCTATCTCTCAATGTTAAAACTAACCTGCCCTTAAAATTATAGACTGTTCATGTCTTTGTCAGTGGGCAAACTTACAAAATCAGCAAGGGATCAAATACTTATTTCCACCACTGTATATCACACAAAATAGGTAATAAATAACATTTCCCACATGTGACATTATATCAGCACAATTTTTGAAATATATATTTTTTGTTACAAAGTTATAAGTGTTAAAATTTGACCAGCGATTTCTCATTATTACAACAGAATTTGCAAAACCATTTTTCTAGGGACCGCCTCACATTTGAAGTGACTTTGAGGGGCCTATATGACAGAAAATACCCAAAATTGACATAATTCTAAAAACTGCACCCCTCAATGTACTCAAAACCACATTCTTACATTCGTGAAGTTTATTAACCCTTTAGGTGCTTCACAGGAATTTTTGGAATGCGGAAGGAAAAAATAAACATTTTACTTTTCTTTCACAAAAATTTTTCTTTAAACCTAATTTTTTTTTAACTTTTGCAAGGGTAACAGGAGAAAATACATTTTATTGTGTAATTTATCCTGAGCATGCTGATATCCGATATGTCGGGGAAATATACTGTTTGGGCACACGGCAGGGCTCGAAAGGAAAGGAGCGCCATTTGACTTTTTGAATGTAATATTTGCTGGCATAATTAGCGGACGCCATGTCATGTTTGGAGAGCCTAAACAGTGGAAATGCCCAACAAATGACAACATTTTGGAAACTAGACCCCTTAGGGATCTTATCTAGGTGTGTATTGAGCACCTTGAACCCACAGATGCTTCACAGAAGTTTGTAACGTTAAGCCGTGAAAAAAAATCCCATTTTCCCTGATAAATCTTTTTTAGCTCCAAATTTAGCATTTTCATAAGTATAACAAGAGAAATTGCTCCATGGAATTTGTTCTGCAATTTCTCCTGAGTGCGCCGATACCCATATGGGGGGGATACTTTTGTTTGGGCGTACGGCCGGGCTTGGAAGGGAAGACGCGCCATTTGACTTTTTGAATGCAAAGTTTGATGGAATAATTAGGGTACACTATGTCGCGTTTGAAGAGCCCCTGATGTGCCTAAAGAGTGGAAACCCCCACAAATGACACCATTTTGAAAACTAGACCCCTTTGGGGCCTTATCTCGATGTGTATTGAGCACCCTGAACCTCCAGCTGCTTCACAGAAATGTATAATGTTAAGCCGTGAAAATAAAAAAATCACACTTTTCCCACAAAAATCTTTTTAAGCTGCAAATTTTGTATTTTCACAAGGGTAAAAGGAGAAAATGGACCCCAAAGTTTGTTGTGCAGTTTTTCCTGAGTTCACCGAAACCCCACATGTGGTCAAAGAATACTTTTGAGGCACAGTGCAAATCTCTGCCATATTAAAGTGCAGATTTTGCTGTACTTGTTTGAGGGTACCATGATACATTGCCAGAGTCCTTGAGGTGCCAGAACAGCAGAATTTCCCATAAGGGACCTCATTTTGAAATTATAACCCTTTCGGATTTTATCTACAGATGTAGTGACGATTTTGACTACATAGGTGTTTTTCAGAAACAGGCAGCAGTGGATGTTGCTGAGTGAAAACTGCTCTTGTAGTGACCAGTGCGCTGTAGTGACCAATATGTTGCAGTCATCAGTACATTATGCTTCTGTAGACATGCACCTGGAAATTAGGTGGGGCTCTCTTCGCTACAGAAATGCCAAACATATGGGAGCTAAATGTTGTTTAGGAACACTGGAGCTCAGAAGGGTTTGGGAGCCAAGAATTTGCTGAATTTATTTTGGGGAGCGAGGAGCCATTTTGCTTTTCCAGAGCCTTTTTACTACCAGTAACGTGGATGCCCCTTATATTTCTGTTACCAGATGACGATCTGAGTGGGGACTTGCTTTTTTGTAGATTGAGTTGAAGCATTTATTGGAATATTTTTCATAGCATTTATGATTACACTTATCTGGCGCTCTACCCTGAGCACTTACTTTGGGGTTTCCATTTAAACCTCCAAGTGAAATGACAGACGAAACCCCAGAGGGATTAATTCACTATTATGAAGCAGCACAGTTATTCTGGACTCTGTGTGGCCTCTGTTCAGTGGTGTCATTTTCAGAAGAGCACAAAACTGTTGCCGACGGCACTTTTATGCAATCCTAAAAAGATGGACACAGAAGGATCACAGGTCCTATGGTGTCCACAGTGCCTCCATCTGCCTCATTATAGGGAATCTTCCACCAGAGGTTCTGTGTGAATCATGTATTTCAGAGATTTACACGGAAACTTTGGTGTAAACACTCAGCGCAGAGCGCAGGGTAAATGTAGGCCAAGCCTTACTGCTATCTTTGGGAGGCATAATGCAAAAATCAAAAGCATGTGAAGAATTGGTTTTATTTATTTTTTATGATGTTCCTAGTATAAGTGATTAAGCAACATTATTCTTTGGGTGAGTGTGATTGCAGCGATACCAGATTTATATCAGGTTTTTTATGTTTGGCTGCTGTCTCACACTAAAAGATGCTTTTTATTGCGAAAATTAGTTTTTGCATCACCATATTTTGAGAGCTATAAATTTTCATATTTCGACAGAGTCATGAGATGGCTTGTTTTCTGTTGTACGAGCTGAAGTTCTTATTGTACCATTTTCGGGCACATGACATTTTTTGATCGCTTTCTATTCTGATTTTTGGGAAATAGAATGAACAAAAACCAGCAATTCAAGAATTACCTTTTTTTATCTATACTGTTTCAGGTGTGAAAAGAGGTCATGCTCATAGCATGGTAAGGCCAAGAAACCATTCACAGCAGAGGACATGAATAATTAAATATTTATTTATTACATGGTATAGATCAATTTATAAAAACTTCAATATTAAAAACCAAAATATCATTCCATATACATGTATGTAACAATTATATTAGTGCCCATACCTATTTGGCTGCCATCGTTTATATTCTATATGATACCTCGGCATAACTAGTGTGTTTAACTAATCGTTTCAAGTGTGGTAAAATTGGTAAGACTGTTTTCAGTACAATTACAGCGATACCTCATTTATATAGTTTTTTATGTTTTGGCACTTTTACAAAATAAAAACTATTTTATACAAAAAATAATTAATTTCGAATCGATTTATTCTGAGTGCTAAAACTTTTTTATTTTTCTGCCGATGGAGATATATGGCTTGTTTTTTGAAGGACAAGTTGATGTTTTAGGGGTACCATTTTTATTTACATCCGTCTTTTTGATTGCGTTTTATTGCACTTTTTGTTCGGCGGTATGATAAAGCATTGGTTTTTGTCTGTTTTTTTAATGATGTCCACTGAAGGGGTTAACTAGTGGAACAGTTTTATAGATCTTGTCATTACCGACGTGGAGATACCAAATATGTGTACCTTTATTGTTTTTTTTATTTACATAAATAAATGTATTTTATGGAAAAATATTTATTTTTCTTTATTTAGGGATTTTTAAAAAAAGAAATATTTTTACACTTTGTTAAATTTTTTTCTAGTTTTTTACATTGTCCCATGATGGGACATAACTGTATTATATCAGATTGCTGATCTGACACTGCACTGCAAAGCATTAGATCACGATCTGACAGTCAGGGAAGGAGCCATGCCAGCGCCTGCTCCCAGCAAGCGCTCACAAGCCAGCTTCCCTGCAGGACCTGGAAGGACCCAGAGGCCATCTTGTCCTGATGGAAGTGCGCTCCCTCCCTGCGTGATGTCCCTCTATGTTGTTTGTTACTACTGAGGGGTTATTGCTGGGTGTTGTGGCACTATGTTCTTTCCTTTCGATGATAATGGATTTGATAGTGCTCAGTGGGATCATCAGAGATTGGAACTTTTTTTTACAGCCCAACTCTAACTTGTACTTCTCAAAAAATTTGTCCCTGGCTTGTTTTGAGCTCATTTTGGTCTTCAAGGTATTGCTTGGTCATTTGTGTGTCTTGCTTAACCCCTTCATGACCTATTTTGACCTTAATGACCTGGCCGCTTTTTGCAATTCTGACCAGTGTCCCTTTATGAGGTAATAACTCAGGAATGCTTCAATGGATCCTAGTGGTTCTGGGACTGCTTTTTCATGACATATTGGGCTTCATGTTAGTGGTAAATTTAGTTCAATAATTTTGCGTTTACTAGGGAAAAAATGGAAATTTGGCTAAAATTTTGAAAATTTTACAATTTCAAATTTTGAATTTTTATTCTGTTAAACGAGAGAGTTATGTGACACAAAATAATTAATAAATAACATTACTCACATGTCTACTTTACATCAGCCCAATTTTGGAAACAAATTTTTTTTTATAGGAAGTTATAAGGGTTAAAATTTGACCAGCGATTTCACATTTTTACAACGAAATTTACAAAACCATTTTTTAGGGAATACCTCACATTTGAAGTCAGTTTGAGGGGTCTATATGGCTGAAAATACCGAAAAGTGACACCATTCTAAAAACTGCACCCCTCCAGGTGCTCAAAACCACATTCAAAAAGTTTATTAACCCTTCAGGTGCTTCACAGCAGCAGAAGCAACATGGAAGGAAAAAATGAACATTTAACTTTTTAGTCACAAAAATGATCTTTTAGCAACAATTTTTTTTATTTTCCCAAGGGTAAAAGGAAAAACTGGACCGCAAAAGTTATTGCACAATTTGTCCTGAGTACGCGGATACCCCATATGTGGGGGGGGACCACAGTTTCGGTGCACGACAGGGCTCGGAAGGGAAGGAGGGCCATTAGACTGTTTCAATGAAAAATTGGCTCCAATCTTTAGCGGACACCATGTCGCGTTTGGAGAGCCCCTGTGTGCCTAAACATTGGGGATCCCCCACAAGTGATCCCATTTTGGAAACTAAACCACCCAAGGAGCTTATCTAGATGCATAGTGAGCACTTTTTACCCCCAGGTGCTTCACAAATTGATCCATAAAAATGAAAAAGTACTTTTTTTCACAAAAATTCTTTTACCCTCAATTTGTTCATTTCCACATGAGCACCAGGATAAAATGGATCATAAAATTTATTGGGCAATTTCTCCTGAGTACACCGATACCTCACATGTGGGGGTAAACCTCTGTTTGGGCACACGGCAGGGCTTGGAAGGGAAGGAGTGCCATTTCACTTTTTGAATGAAAAATTAGCTCCAATCGTTAGCGGACACCATGTCGCATTTGGAGAGCCCCTGTGTGCCTAAACATTGGAGCTCCCCCATCAGTGACCCCATTTTGGAAACTAGATCTCCAAAGGAAGTAATCTAGATGTGTGATGAGCACTTTAAACCTACAAGTGTTTCACAGAGGTTCATAACGTAGAGCCGTGAAAATAAAAAATCGTTTTTCTTTCCTCAAAAATTATTTTTTAGCGCACAATTTTTTATTTTCACATGGGTAACAGGAGAAACTGGACCCCAAAAGTTGTCCAGTTTGTCCTGAGTACGCTGATACCCCATATGTGGGGGTAAAACACTGGGTACACGTCAGGGCTCGGAAGGGAAGTTGTGACGTTTTGGAGGGCAAACTTTGATGGAATGGTCTGCGGGTGTCATGTTACGTTTGCAGAACCCCTGATGTGCCCAAACAGTAGAAACCTTCCACAAGTGACCCCATTTTGGAAACTAGACCCCCCAAGGAACTCATCTAGATGTGTGGTGAGCACTTTGAACCCCCAAGTGCTTCGCAGAAGTTTATAACGCAGAGCTGGGAAAATAAAAAAATCTTTTTTTTTTCCTCAAAAATGTTTTATAGCCCGGAATTTTTAATTTTCACAAGGGTAACAGGAGGAATTGGTCCCCAAAAGTTGTTGTCCAGTTTGTTCTGAGTACGCTGATACCCCATAAGTGGGGGTAAACCACTGTTTGGGCACACGTCGTGGCTCGGAAAGGAAGTAGTGACGTTTTGAAATGCAGACTTTGATGGAATTGTCTGCGGGCTTCACGTCGAGTTTGGAGAGCCCCTGATGTGCCTAAACAGTGGAAACCTCACAATTCTAACTCCAACTCTTTCCCCAACACACCCCTAACCCTAATCCTAACCCTACCCCTAATCTTAACCCTAACTTTAGCACCAACCCTAACCCTAATTTTAGCCCCAACTCTAATGGAAAAACTGGGGCTCAGGGGTGATCAGCGGGGCAGAGGGGAGATCAGTGGGGCAGGGGGAACATCAGCAGGGCAGGGGGAGATCAGTGGAGGAAGGGGGAGATTAGCGGGGGAAGGGGGAGATCAGCGGGGGAAGGGGGGAGATCAGCAGGGAAGTGGGGAGATCAGCGTGGAAGTGGGGAGATCAGTGGGGCAGAGGAGACATGAGCGGGGCAGGGGGGACATCAGCCTGGCAGGGGGGACATCAGTGGGGCAGAGGGGACATTAGTGGGGCAGAGGGGACATCAGCGGGGCAGGGGAGGACATCAGGGTGGCAGGGGGGACATCAGCAGAGCAGGGGTGATCCACAGGGCATGGGGGACATCAGCAGGGCAGAGGAGGACATCATCGGGGCAGAGGGGACAGCAGTGGGGCAGGGGAGGACAGCAGCAGGGCAGGGGAGGACTGCAGCGGGGGGAGAGGGAACAGCAGCTGGGCAGGGGAGGACAGCAGTGGGGCAGGGGAGTACAGCAGCAGGGCAGGGGAGGACAGCAGTAGGGAAATGGGGACATCAGTGGGGGGGATCCACAGATCTGTGGTGTGATCAGTGAGGAAGATCAGTGGGGAAGATGAGGAGGGAGGATCAGGGGGGAAGATCAGGGGGGCGATCAGTGGGGAAGATCAGGGTGGCAATCAGTGGGGAAGATCAGGGGGTCGATCAGTGGGGAAGATCAGTGGGGAAGATCAGGGGGCGATCGGGGGAGAAGATCAGGGGGCGATCAGGGGGGTGATCAGTGGGAAAGATCAGGGGGTGATCAGTGGGGAAGATCAGGGGGCGATCAGGGGGGTGATCAGTGGGGAAGATCAGGGGGCGATCAGTTGGGAAGATAACGGAGGCGATCAAGGGGGGCGATCAGGGGGATCACTGGGGCGGGGGCGGTCAGGTGCGATGCAGCTGGAGGACATGCACCAGGCAGCAGCAGGGGGGGTGATTTCCGGGGTAGGGGGTGATCACCGTGGGCATGGGGGATGGAGCCAAGGTCGGGGGGCATGGAATCGCAAGGAAGGGGGGAAGAGAAGCAGAGGGAAGTACCTGGTGGTGGCAGCGGCGGTGATGGCAGCATAGCTGGTAACTGCGGCAGCAGCGGTAGCTGCAGCGGCGGCGACGATCACAATATGTGGCAGGGCAGCATGCAGGCACCTCACTGTTCAGCTTCAACGGAAGGCATGAATCTGGACAGTGAGGCAGTCATGGTTTTCTCCACCCCTCCACATCTGAATGGAGAGCTAGTGTCTCATGGATGCTAGCTCCAATCAGATTTGGGGGGTGGTGACAAAGTGGTCACCAGGGCGATCGTAGCCAAGTGGGGGCTAAGCCACTTCCCCTGAGCTAAAGTAAAAGTCTCCCTGTACCTGCAGGTCGGGTGCAATTTCAGTTAACCCTTTCACCCGACCTGCAGGAACGCGATCCTACCATGAAGCATACGCTGCGTCACAGGTCAGATTGGCACTTTTGTACGCGTATGCATCATAGGCGGGAAGGGGTTAACAGTGTATCATGAAAAAGCACTGTACACGTACAAATTGAGAATCATGCTTCAAGTGACGGTTTATTTATAGTGAATGGTGAAGCGACAGCAGACATTTCAGCCAATTAATGACCTTGATCACATAGTCGCATGGTAAAGGGAAACATGTAGCACTATGTTCCCAATGCTTATTAGGATGGGTTTCATAAAGCCTAATTTGGTATATGGCAGTTGCTTGTTCATTGGTGGCACAGTTGTAGATGCTGACACTTGAATGTAACGCTTAGACATTGAAGTGTCAACATCTACAACTGTGCCACCAGCGAAGTTTAAGCAAAATTCTCAATTTGAACCTGTGCAGTGCTCTCTCTTGATTTTTACTGTCTATGGGACCATTGACTCCTTTCACTAGCACCGTCCGACTCATCTCAGTTGGGTGCTAGCCATTAAGTTCTCTGTATCTATTGCTTAAAGAGAGTCTGTCACCCCAAAAATCATATCTGAGCTAAGCCCACCAGCATCAGGGGCTTATCTACAGCATTCTGTAATGCTGTAGATAAGCCCCCGATGTAACCTGAAAGATGAGAAATAAAGGTTATATTATACTCACCCATGGGCGGTCCCGTTGCTGTCCGGGTCCGATGGGCCACGCGATCCGGGTCCAGCGCCTCCTATCTTCATTCGATGACATCCTCTTCTTGTCTTCTTGCAGCGGCTCCGTCGCAGGCGTACTTTGTCTGCCCTGATGAGGGCAGAGCAAAGTACTGCAGTGCGCAGGTGCCGGGAAAGGCCAGAGAGCCCCGGGGCCTGTGCACTACAATAATTTGCTCTGCCCTCAACAGGGCAGACAAAGTACGCCTGCGCCGGAGCCGCTGCAAGAAGACAAGAAGAGGATGTCATCAAATGAAGATAGGAGGCGCTGGACCGGATTGTGATGCCCATTGGACCGGGACCACAGTGGGACTGCCCCTGCGTGAGTATAATCTAACCTTTATTTCTCACCTTTCAGGTTACATCGGGACTTATCTACAGCATTACAGAATGCTGTAGATTAGCCCCTGATGCCGGTGGGCTTAGCTGAGATACGACTTTTGGGGTGACAGATTCGCTTAAACAGTGTTGCAGCCTCTGTGGCCTTTAAAAAAAGGTGTGCACAGTAACATTGAAAGGTTTGGGCACCCCTGGTCAAAATTAATATTATTGCAAACAGTTAAGCAAGATGAACATGTTTCTTTTGTATTATAGGAAAAAAAAAAAAAATTAAAATAAATATATATATATATATATATATATATATGTATATATATATATATATATATACACACACACACACACACACAGTACAGACCAAAAGTTTGGACACACCTTCTCATTTAAAGATTTTGCTGTATTTTCATGACTATGAAAATTGTACATTCACATTGAAGGCATCAAAACTATGAATTAACACATGTGGAATTATATACTTAACAAAAAAGTGTGAAAAAACTGAAATAATGTCTTATATTCTAGGTTTCTTCAAAGTAGCCACCTTTTGCTTTGATGACTGCTTTGCACACTCTTGATGAGCTTGTCTTCCAACAATCTTGAAGGAGTTCCCAGAGATGCTTAGCACTTATTGGCCTTTTTGCCTTCACTCTGCGGTCCAGCTCACCCCAAACCATCTCGATTGGGTTCAGGTTTGGTGACTGTGGAGGCCAGGTCATCTGGCGTAGCACCCCATCAGTCTCCTTCTTGGCCAAATAGCCCTTAAACAACCTGGAGGTGTGATTGGGGTCATTGTCCTGTTGAAAAATAAATGATGGTCCAACTAAACGCAAACCGGATGGAATAGCATGCCGCTGCCAGATGCTGTGGTAGCCATGCTGGTTCAGTATGGCTTCAATTTTGAATAAATCTCCATCAGTGTCACCAGCTAAGCACCCCCACACCATCACACCTCCTTCTCCATGCTTCACGGTGGGAGCCAGGCATGTATAGTCCATCTGTTCACCTTTTCTGTGTTGAACAAAGACACGGTGGATGGAACAAAAGATCTCAAATTTGGACTCATCAGAACAAAGCACTGATTTCCACTGGTCTAATGTCCATTCCTTGTGTTCTTTAGCCCAAACAAGTCTCTTCTGCTTGTCGCCTGTCCTTAGCAGTGGTTTCCTAGCAGCTATTTTACCATGAAGGGCTGCTGCATAAAGTCTCCTCTTAACAGTTGTTGTAGAGATGTGTCTGCTGCTAGAATTCTGTGTGGCATTGACCTGGTCTCTAATCTGAGCAGCTGTTAACCTGCGATTTCTGAGGCTGGTGACTCGCATAAACCTATCCTCAGAAGCAGAGGTTACTCTTGGTCTTCCTTTCCTGGGGTGGCCCTCATATGAGGTTGGCGGTAGCGCTTGATGGTTTTTGCCACTGCACTTGGGGACACTTTCAAAGTTTTCCCAATTTTTCGATCTGACTGACCTTCATTTCTTAAAGTAATGATGACCACTCATTTTTCTTTACTTAGCTGCTTTTTTCTTGCCATAATCAAATTCAAACAGTCTATTCATTAGGACTATCAGCTGTCTATCCACCAGACTTCTGCACAACACAACTGATGGTCCCAACCCCATTTCTGAGGCAAGAAATCCCACTTATTAACCCTGACAGGGCACACCTGTGAAGTGAAAACCATTCCCGGTGACTACCTCTTAAAGCTCATCAAGAGAATGTCAAGAGTGTGCAAAGCAGTCATCAAAGCAAAAGGTGGCTACTTTGAAAAAATAATTATAATTATAAGAAACAATCTCAGTTGTTTCACACTGTTTTTAAGTATATAATTCCACATGTGTCAATTCACAGTGTTGATGCCTTCAGTATGAATGTACAATTTCCATAGTCATGAAAATACAGAAAAATCTTTAAATGAGAAGGTGTGTCCAAACTTTTGATCTGCACTGTACATATAGTTATTTTCTACATTTCACATATATATATATAGTAATTTTTTACATTTTAAAAATTCCAAAAGGAAGTTGGGCAGATTAAAAATTTTGGTCACCCTTGGAAATTTGTGTGCTCAGATAACTTTGGCCAAGGTTTCAGACCTTAGTTAGCCTCTTAGGGTTATTGTTTGTTTACTATCATTGTTAGGAAAGGCCAGGGGATGCAAATGTCCCAGTTTTATAAAATCCACCCTCCCCTAACCTTGTGCCAAAAAAGTGCAGCCATGAGTTCTTCTAAGCATCTGCCTAGCACCATGAAAATTAAAATGGTGGAGGTCCACAAAGCATGAGAATGCTATGAGCAGCTGGAAATCAATTTCAAGTTGTCTTTTCCTCAGTTTGAAATGTAAATAAAACATGCCAGTTAAAAGAAATAGTGGAAGTAAAGATAAGTTCAGCAAAGCCAAACAAAATTTTACTGAGAGCTGCTCATTGGATTGTTAGTAAGTTAAATCAGGACTCTGCTTGACTGACAAAAAAGGAACCTTCAGAAAGGTTTAGCAGACTCTGGAGTTGTGGTACATTGTTCTACTGTTCAGAGATACCTACACAAATATGGCCTTCATGTAAGAGTCATCAAAAGAAAATGTCTCCTGCATCCTCACCATAAAATTCAGGATCCTAAGTGTGCAAAAGAATATCTAAAAAGCCTGATGCTTTTTGGAAGCAAGTGTTGTGGAACGACAACGTTAAAATAGAACTCTTTGGCCAAAAGGATCAAAGGTATGTGTCGAGAAAAAAGAGCACAGAATTTTAGGAAAAGGACGTTTTGACAACTGTTAAGCATGGGGGTGAATCAATTATGCTTTGGGGTTGTGTTGCAGCCAATGACACGGAGAGCATTTAACTTGTAGTGGAAAGAATGGGTTCAATTAAATTTCAACAAATTCTTGATGCGAACATAACACCATCTGTAAAAAAGCTTAAATTTAAAAGAAGATGGCTTCTATAATTGATTATTGAACCTAAACACTTGTCAAAATCCACAATAGACTATCTCAAAAGGCGCAAGCTGAAGGTTTAACAATGGCCCTCACAGTCCCCTGATCTGACCATCATTGAAAATCTGTGGCTAGACCTCAAAATAGAAGTTCATGCAAGACTACCCAGGAATCTCACAGAAATGAATAAAATTGCAAGGAAGAAAGGTTGCCAAAACTTTTGCATTGACCCATATTCTTTGTTGTTATTTTTAAAATGCAATATATATTTATATATATATCTATATATATATAATTGTCTAAGTGGTACTTCCGTCTGTCTGTCTGTCTGCAACTTCTGTACGGGAAATCCTGGATTGCTGATTGGTCTCGCCAGCTGCCTGTCATGGCTGCCGCGACCAATCAGCGATGAGCACAGTCCAATTAATCCCTCTCTACTCCCCTGCAGTCAGTGCCTGGCGCCCGCTCCATACTCCCCTCCAGTCACCGCTCACACAGGGATAATGCCAGTGGTAGCGGACCGCGTTATCCCACGGGTAACGCACTCCGTTAACGCTGCTATTAACCATGTGTGTCCCCAACTTTTTACTATTGATGCTGCCTATGCAGCATCAATAGTAAAAAGATGTAATGTTAAAAATAATAAAAAAACAAAAAACCTGCTATTCTCACCTTCTGTAGTCCAATGATGTGCTCACGCCTGCCGCCAGCTTCTGTTCCCAGAGATGCATTGCGAAATTACCCAGAAGACTTAGCGGGATAATGCGGTCCATTACCGCTGGCATTAACCATGTGTGAGCGGTGACTGGAGGGGAGTATGGAGCGGGCGCCAGGTACTGACTGCAGGGGAGTAGGGAGGGACTAATTGGACTGTGCCTGTCGCTGACTGGTCGCGGCAGCCATGACAGGCAGCTGGCGAGACCGATCAGCGACGAGGGATTTCCATTATGGAAGTTGCAGACAGACAGACGGAAGTACCCCTAAGACAATTATATACAGTGGGGCAAAAAAGTATTTAGTCAGTCAGCAATAGTGCAAGTTCCACCACTTAAAAAGATGAGAGGCGTCTGTAATTTACATCATAGGTAGACCTCAACTATGGGAGACAAACTGAGAAAAAAAAATCCAGAATATCACATTGTCTGTTTTTTTAACATTTTATTTGCATATTATGGTGGAAAATAAGTATTTGGTCAGAAACAAAATTTCATCTCAATACTTTGTAATATATCCTTTGTTGGCAATGACATAGGTCAAACGTTTTCTGTAAGTCTTCACAAGGTTGCCACACACTGTTGTTGGTATGTTGGCCCATTCCTCCATGCAGATCTCCTCTAGAGCAGTGATGTTTTTGGCTTTTCGCTTGGCAACACGGACTTTCAACTCCCTCCAAAGGTTTTCTATAGGGTTGAGATCTGGAAACTGGCTAGGCCACTCCAGGACCTTGAAATGCTTCTTATGAAGCCACTCCTTCGTTGCCCTGGCGGTGTGCTTTGGATCATTGTCATGTTGAAAGACCCAGCCACGTTTCATCTTCAATGCCCTTGCTGATGGAAGGAGGTTTGCACTCAAAATCTCACGATACATGGCCCCATTCATTCTTTCATGTACCCGGATCAGTCGTCCTGGCCCCTTTGCAGAGAAACAGCCCCAAAGCATGATGTTTCCACCACCATGCTTTACAGTAGGTATGGTGTTTGATGGATGCAACTCAGTATTCTTTTTCCTCCAATCACGACAAGTTGTGTTTCTACCAAACAGTTCCAGTTTGGTTTCATCAGACCATAGGACATTCTCCCAAAACTCCTCTGGATCATCCAAATGCTCTCTAGCAAACTTCAGACGGGCCCGGACATGTACTGGCTTAAGCAGTGGGACACGTCTGGCACTGCAGGATCTGAGTCCATGGTGGCGTAGTGTGTTACTTATGGTAGGCCTTGTTACATTGGTCCCAGCTCTCTGCAGTTCATTCACTAGGTCCCCCCGCGTGGTTCTGGGATTTTTGCTCACCGTTCTTGTGATCATTCTGACCCCACGGGGTGGGATTTTGCATGGAGCCCCAGATCGAGGGAGGTTATCAGTGGTCTTGTATGTCTTCCATTTTCTAATTATTGCTCCCACTGTTGATTTCTTCACTCCAAGCTGGTTGGCTATTGCAGATTCAGTCTTCCCAGCCTGGTGCAGGGCTACAATTTTGTTTCTGGTGTCCTTTGACAGCTCTTTGGTCTTCACCATAGTGGAGTTTGGAGTCAGACTGTTTGAGGGTGTGCACAGGTGTCTTTTCATACTGATAACAAGTTTAAACAGGTGCCATTACTACAGGTAATGAGTGGAGGAAAGAGGAGACTCTTAAAGAAGAAGTTACAGGTCTGTGAGAGCCAGAAATCTTGATTGTTTGTTTCTGACCAAATACTTATTTTCCACCATAATATGCAAAAAAAATGATAAAAAAACAGACAATGTGATTTTCTGGATTTTTTTTTCTCAGTTTGTCTCCCATAGTTGAGATCTACCTATGATGTAAATTACAGACGCCTCTCATCTTTTTAAGTGGTGGAACTTGCACTATTGCTGACTGACTAAATACTTTTTTGCCCCACTGTATATAGAAAACCATTTTATATAAAAAATAATTATTTTTGCATCGTTTTATTCTGAGAGCTATAACTTTTTTATTTTTCTGGTGATGGAGCTATATGGTGGCTTGTTTTTTGCAGGACAAGATGACGTTTTTAGAAGTACTACATTTATTTATATCCGTCTTTTTGATCGCATGTTATTCCACTTTTTGTTCAGTGGTATGATGATAAAGCATTTTTTTTTTCGCCTTGTTGTTTTTAATGGTGTTCACTAAAGGGGTTAACTAGTGGGATAGTTTTATAGGTCGGGTCGTTACGGATGTGGTGATACCAAATATGTGTACTTTTATTACTTTTTTATTTACATAAATATATGTATTTATTGGTAAAAAAAAATTTACTTTATTTGGGGACTTTTTTTTATATTTGTTCACATCATAATTTTTTTTAACTTTATTACATTGGCCCAGGTTGGGACATTACTGCATAAAGTCAGATCGCTGATATGACACTTTGCATAGCACAGTTTCAGATCAGCAATCTGACAGGCAGTGTAGGAGGCTTTCCGGCCCCTGATCTAAGCATGCACTGACAAGCCACCTCACTGAAGGACCCCTGAAGGACCTCTAACACTAATCGTGGGAATTGCTGCCGGCTATCAGCTGACACATACAGCTGACACCCGCACCTGATCACAACGGCGCTCACCATGAGGCCGCGGTGATTGTGCCACCATACTAGTACTTCTAGGGGCAGAAATGCAGTTCCCGCAGAGCAGTATTAGCATGGCAAATGTCGGAAAGGGGTTGAGGGGCAGCATGGTGGCTCAGTGGTTAGCACTGCAGCCTTGCAGCGCTGGAGTCCTGGGTTCAAATCCCACCAAGGACAACATCTGCAAGGAGTTTGTATGTTCTCCCCGTGTTTGCGTGGGTTTCCTCCAGGGTCTCTGGTTTCCTGACACATTCTAAAGACATACTGATAGAGAATTTAGATTGTGAGCCCCATTGGGGACAGCGATGATAATGTGCGCAAAAAAACTGTAGCGCGCTGCAGAATATGTTGGCGCTATATAAATAAAGAGAATATTATTATTAAAGGTCATTTTAGTTGGGATTGTATCGTTTTCTTTGATTGGTTTATCTGTATCACTGTAATTCTGACATTCAAAAACTGCTGCAATCTCTGAGCTATTACTTTCATCATTAGGTTCATCTTTCTGTGCAGGATTAGGAACAGAAAGTTCATGGCCATGTTGCACAAGAACAATGGACGATTTTATGTTTATATAAATGACTGCAGGTGCATTCTTGCCAGCATGTCGTTTAGAAGATTTCACCATGCAGAAGTAACAGTTCATGGAATGAAATGATCAGTAGGTTCTCTCCATATTCTTGGAACATTAAACTTCATAGCCCTCTTTTCCACTCTGTAAAATCCTTCCAGTGTTTTTTTAACACATCTCACAAGTGAAATTTGGAGCCCAGGATTTCTCCTGGTCTTCAACAGGCATCTCAAAGTATGCCTTGTATGCTTGACACACTTTAACCCCTTTCTGCCATTAGACGTACTATTGCATCCATGTGGGGTGGGCTTTACTTCCCAAGGACGCAATAGTACGTCATATGCGATCGGCAGCGCTCACGGGGGGAGCGCCACCGATCGCGGCCGGGTGTCAGCTGCCTATCGCAGCTGACATCCGGCACTATGTGCCAGGAGCGGTCAAAGACCGCCCCCGGCACATTAACCCCCGGCACACCGCGATCAAAGATGATCGCGATGTGCCGGCGGTGCAGGGAAGCACCGCGCAGGGAGGGGGCTCCCTGCATGCTTCCCTGAGCCCCCCGCAGCAACGCGATGTGATCGCGTTGCTGCGAGGGTCTTACCTCCCTCCCTCCCTGCTCGAGCCCCGGATCCGGCTCCTGCAGGGAGGGAGGTGGCTTCACAGAGCCTGCTCAGAGCAGGCACTGTGAAGCAGCCTGCACTCCTATCAGATCGGTGATCTGACAGAGTGCTGTGCAAACTGTCAGATCACCGATCTGTGATGTTCCCCCCTGGGACAAAGTAAAAAAGTTAAAAAAAATTTTTTCAAATGTGTAAAAAAAATTTAAAAAAATATTCCAAAATAATGAATTTTTTTCAAATGTGTAAAAAAAATTTAAAAAAATATTCCAAAATAATGGAAAATCCTTCCTTCATATGCGATCGGCAGCGCTCACGGGGGGAGCGCCACCGATCGCGGCCGGGTGTCAGCTGCCTATCGCAGCTGACATCCGGCACTATGTGCCAGGAGCGGTCAAAGACCGCCCCCGGCACATTAACCCCCGGCACACCGCGATCAAAGATGATCGCGATGTGCCGGCGGTGCAGGGAAGCACCGCGCAGGGAGGGGGCTCCCTGCATGCTTCCCTGAGCCCCCCGCAGCAACGCGATGTGATCGCGTTGCTGCGAGGGTCTTACCTCCCTCCCTCCCTGCTCGAGCCCCAGATCCAAGATGGCCGCGGATCCGGCTCCTGCAGGGAGGGAGGTGGCTTCACAGAGCCTGCTCAGAGCAGGCACTGTGAAGCAGCCTGCACTCCTATCAGATCGGTGATCTGACAGAGTGCTGTGCAAACTGTCAGATCACCGATCTGTGATGTTCCCCCCTGGGACAAAGTAAAAAAGTTAAAAAAAATTTTTTCAAATGTGTAAAAAAAATTTAAAAAAATATTCCAAAATAATGAAAAAAAAAATAATATTATTCCCATAAATACATTTCTTTATCTAAATAAAAAAAACAAAACAATAAAAGTACACATATTTAGTATCGCCGCGTCCGTAACGGCCCAACCTATAAAACTGGCCCACTAGTTAACCCCTTCAGTAAACACCGTAAGAAAAAAAAAAAAAAAACGAGGCAAAAAACAACGCTTTATTATCATACCGCCGAACAAAAAGTGGAATAACACGCGATAAAAAAGATGGATATAAATAATTATGGTACCGCTGAAAGCGTCATCTTGTCCCGCAAAAAACGAGCTGTGACACAGCATCATCAGCAAAAACATAAAAAAGTTATAGTCCTGAGAATAAAGCAATGCAAAAATAATTATTTTTTCCGTAAAATAGTTTTTATCGTATAAAAGCGCCAAAACATAAAAAAATTATATAAATGAGGTGTCGCTGTAATCGTACTGACCCGAAGAATAAAACTGCTTTATCAATTTTACCAAACACGGAACGGTATAAACGCCTCCCCCAAAAGAAATTCATGAATAGCTGTTTTTTGGTCATTCTTCCTCACAAAAATCGGAATAAAAAGCGATCAAAAAATGTCACGTGCCTGAAAATGTTACCAATAAAATCGTCAACTCGTCCTGCAAAAAACAAGACCTCACATGACTCTGTGGACCAAAATATGGAAAAATTATAGCTCTCAAAATGTGGTAACGCAAAAAATATTTTTTGCAATAAAAAGCGTCTTTCAGTGTGTGACGGCTGCTAATCATAAAAATCCGTTAAAAAACCCGCTATAAAAGTAAATGAAAAAAATGTATTTATTTCCATTTTCCCATTAAGGTTAGGGCTAGGGTTAGGGCTAGGGTTAGGGCTAGGTCTAGGGTTAGGGCTAGGGTTAGGGCTAGGGTTAGGGCTAGGGTTAGGGCTAGGGTTAGGGCTAGGGCTAGGGTTAGCATTAGGGCTAGGGTTAGGGCTAGGATTAGGGTTAGGGCTAGGGTTAGGGCTAGGGTTAGGGCTAGGGTTAGGGCTAAGGTTAGGGTTAGGGCTAGGGTTAAGGTGAGGGCTAGGGTTAGGGCTAGGGTTGGGGTTGGGGCTACAGTTAGGGTTGGGGCTAAAGTTAGGGTTAGGGTTTAGATTACATTTACAGTTGGGAATAGGGTTGGGATTAGGGTTAGGGGTGTGTCTGGGTTAGAGGTGTGGTTAGGGTTACCATTGGGATTAGGGTTAGGGGTGTGTTTGGATTAGGGTTTCAGTTATAATTGGGGGGTTTCCACTGTTTAGGCACATCAGGGGGATCTCCAAACGCGACATGGCGACCGATCTCAATTCCATCCAATTCTGCATTGAAAAAGTAAAACAGTGCTCCTTCCCTTCCGAGCTCTCCCGTGTGCCCAAACAGGAGTTTACCCCAACATATGGGGTATCAGCGTACTCAGGACAAATTGGGCAACAACTTTTGGGGTCCAATTTCTCCTGTTACCCTTGGGAAAATACAAAACTGGGGGCTAAAAAATAATTTTTGTGGGAAAAAAAGAGATTTTTAATTTTCACAGCTCTGCGTTATAAACTGTAGTGAAACACTTGGGGGCTCAAAGTTCTCACAACACATCTAGATAAGTTCGTGGGGGGGTCTAGTTTCCAATATGGGGTCACTTGTGGGGGTTTCTACTGTTTAGGTATATTAGGGGCTCTGCAAACGCAATGTGACACCTGCAGACCATTCCATCTAAGTCTGCATTCCAAATGGCGCTCCTTCCCTTCCGAGCCCTCCCATGTGCCCAAACGCTGGTTCCCCCCCACATATGGGGTATCAACGCACTCAGGACAAATTGGACAACAACTTTTGGGGTCCAATTTCTCCTTTTACCCTCGAGAAAATACAAAACTGGGGGCTAAAAAATAATTTTGAGGGGAAATTTTTTTTTTTTATTTTCACGGCTCTGCGTTATAAACTGTAGTGAAATACTTGGGGGCTCAAAGTTCTCACAACACATCTAGATAAGTTCCTTGAGGGGTCTAGTTTCCAATATGGGGTCACTTGTGGGGGGTTTCTACTGTTTAGGTACATTAGGGGCTCTGCAAACACAATGTGACGCCTGCAGACCATTCCATCTAAGTCTGTATTCCAAATGGCGCTCCTTCCCTTCCGAGCCCTCCCATGTGCCCAAACGCTGGTTCTCCCCCACATATAGGGTATCAGCGCACTCAGGACAAATTGCACAACAACTTTTGGGGTCCAATTTCTCCTGTTACCCTCAGGAAAATACAAAACTGGGGGCTAAAAAATTATTTTTGTGGGAAAAAATTTTTGTTTTATTTTTACGGCTCTGCATTATAAACTTCTGTGAAGCTCTTATTGGGTCAAAGTGCTCACGACACATCTAGATAAGTTCCTTAGGGGGTCTACTTTTCAAAATGGTGTCACTTGTGTGGGGTTTCAATGTTTAGGTACATCAGTGGCTCTCCAAACGCAACATGGCGTCCCATCTCAATTCCTGTCAATTTTGCATTGAAAGGTCAAACGGCGCTCCTTCCCTTCCGAGCTCTCCCATGCGCCCAAACAATGGTTTACCCCCACATATGGGGTATCAGAGTACTCAGGACAAATTGTGCCATAACTTTTGTGGTCCAATTTCTTCTCTTACCATTGGGAAAATAAAAAATTGGGGGCGAAAAGATAATTTTTGTGAAAAAAAAATTATTTTTTATTTTTACGGTTCTGCATTATAAACTTCTGTGAGGCACTTGGTGGGTCAAAGTGCTCACCACACCTCTAGATAAGTTCGTTAGGGGGTCTACTTTCCAAAATGGTGTCACTTGTGGGGGGTTTCAATGTTTAGGCACATCAGTGGCTCTCCAAACGCAACATGGCGTCCCATCTCAATTCCTGTCAATTTTGCATTGAAAGGTCAAACGGCGCTCCTTCCCTTCCGAGCTCTCCCATGCGCCCAAACAATGGTTTACCCCCACATATGGGATATGAGAGTACTCAGGACAAATTGTGCCACAACTTTTGTGGTCCAATTTCTTCTCTTACCATTGGGAAAATAAAAAATTGGGGGCGAGAAGATAATTTTTGTGAAAAAAAATGATTTTTTTATTTTTACTGTTCTGCATTATAAACTTCTGTGAAGCACTTGGTGGGTCAAAGTGCTCACCACACCTCTAGATAAGTTCATTAGGGGGTCTACTTTCCAAAATGGTGTCACTTGTGGGGGGTTTCAATGTTTAGGCACATCAGTGGCTCTCCAAACGCAACATGGCGTCCCATCTCAATTCCAGTCAATTTTGCATTGAAAAGTCAAATGGCGCTCCTTCCCTTCCGAGCTCTGCCATGCGCCCAAACTGTGGTTAACCCCCACATATGGGGTATCAGCGTACTCAGGACAAATTGTACAACAACGTTTGGGGTCCATTTTCTCCTGTAACCCTTGGTAAAATAAAACAAATTGGAGCTGAAATAAATTTTTTGTGAAAAAAAGTTAAATGTTAATTTTTATTTAAACATTCCAAAAATTCCTGTGAAGCACCTGAAGGGTTAATAAACTTCTTGAATGTGGTTTTGAGAACCTTGAGGGGTGCAGTTTTTAGAATGGTGTCACACTTGGGTATTTTCTATCATATAGACCCCTCAAAATGACTTCAAATGAGATGTGGTCCCTAAAATAAAATGGTGTTGTAAAAATGAGAAATTGCTGGTCAACTTTTAACCCTTATAACTCCCTAACAAAAAAAAATTTGGTTCCAAAATTGTGCTGATGTAAAGTAGACATGTGGGAAATGTTACTTATTAAGTATTTTGTGTGACATATCTCTGTGATTTAATTGCATACAAATTCAAAGTTGGAAAATTGCGAAATTTTCAAAATTTTTGCCAAATTTCCATTTTTTTCACAAATAAACGCAGGTAATATCAAAGAAATTTTACCACTATCATGAAGTACAATATGTGACGAGAAAACAATGTCAGAATCACCGGGATCCGTTGAAGCGTTCCAGAGTTATAACCTCATAAAGGGACAGTGGTCAGAATTGTAAAAATTGGCCTGGTCCATAACGTGCAAACCACCCTTGGGGGTAAAGGGGTTAATAGATAATGAAATGGAGAAACTTTTTCCTCTTGTTTTAATAAATTCTACACAAATATAACAAAAGGCCTATGCTGGATGCTTGCAACCTCTTGAAGCCATATCTTAGTTGAATCAACAGTGAGACAGTTGTACAATAGTAACTTATGTGTTTCTATAGCTTTGAACAATGGAAAGTTAGGAATCTTGAAGTACCGAACACCTTGCACACTTTGTTTACTATGAAAATAAAAATCAAATCTTTTCAGACTAATGAAACAGACAGTAATGTGTAGTTCACATGAACAATGAAATTTGAACATAGTGTACTATTGTATCATAATATCTTGGTGAAAGCCACAAAAGCGAAGTTTCAGGGATACATCAACTGTTTACTGAATAGGTAATGTAATATACAATAAAACAGAAAATGATGCTTTTAAATGAAGAAGTTTTTTTTTACATAGTGGATCCTCCTCTGTTAATTTGGATTTTAACACACCCAAGATGACCACACTTAGAACTTGTCATTACCATGACAAGAGATTTCAGGAGCTGTTGAGCTTCCTCCTCAGTTGCAACATCTGCTCTTGAGCTTAATACAGAAGATGTAGATCTGCCCCTAAAAAAATCTATGGGTGGTCATTGTTTCTGCTCTATATCGCAAAAGCCACAACACCCTTCTCCTCTGATGAGTTAATTTCCTAGTCACCATGATCTAGTTGTGATCTCAACCTCATCATCGTTTCTGACTTGGTTGACAGTTGTTTCAGTGTAGGAAATGTCCCGAGCTCCATGCCCCTTTCTTATTCCCACTACTAGCTTTGCCCTTACTCACTGCCACTAACATTTTAGCTGCCGCTGCCAGTGTCCTTACCACAATGTCCGGCAGTGCCAGTACAATTATGACCACCATCACAGCTAAGATTTTCAGTCATGTCCATCACTTCCATTGACTATATCTCATCCAAGTCCAAAGGCATTTAATATATGAACTCGAAGAATTTGAGGAATTCTGCAGCATTTCCTACTTTGCTTTTATACAGGCTAAAATATTCCCCCTCGACTGTACCATGTGATGTGACAGCTAGTGAAACCTAACTGGCCATGTCTGATGTCATGTGAGCCTTCTCTGACTGTGTAAAATGACCACAGCCATTGTAGATGATTTGTGCAAATCGCAATTCATTTTAAATTTCCGGGTTCAGTGAATTCCAAAAATTCAACATAAATTTATTTTGAGTTGAATTGAGTTTTTCATCTTTATTACGTAGACCTCTTTATTAATCTTTATAGTCATAAATAAATAATCCCTTAGCTTTTTTTCTCCAAACTGTAATCCCTATATTCATATATTTCAATTTATTACTGCCATTGGTTTTCAGTCCCAGAACTGTCTTTCTCCATTTCTTTTCAATTTTCTAGTGAAGAAAATTCCTTTCTTATTTAATTGTTTCTTAGACTACTATAATATTAATAACCTATTATTGAGATAGGTAATCAGTATCTAATGAGTGGGGATCCTGCACCAAGCACTATAAGCTGAATAAGTTTTTACTAGCTCTAGCTGCACCTGGAAGTAAACAGTTTATTGAGTGAATGCCATCGTTATGCCACAATTTTTAGTTGCCTCCACTTCAGATCAGTCCTATTAATTTGAATGGAGCTTATCTGCAGTAACCAGGAGTAGTCACTAAGCAGTATGATGGATTCATTTTTTTTTAATTCTTGCACAATTTAAATATGGCTACTGCAGGAGCAGGTAACAGCTGATCAATGGGTATGTGTAGTGTCGGACTCCCATCGATCAGATATTGATGGCCTATCCTAAGAGTTAAAGTTAAGTAAAATGATACACAGGACCCTCATGCAGCAGCCAAGTTGGTAGTCCTTTTCCGCTGGCCCTGAGTACTGATAATCTTTTTCTCACCTTCTGGCATCCTTGGCACATCTTCTGATTAGCAAGCTCGATGCAATGTTATAAGTTTGCCATGCCTCAATAATGATAGTATACTGAAACTACTAATCAGAAGAAGCCCCAAAAAAGAATGGATGTAGGAAAAAGTCTACATGGATCTGGCCCAGTGACTACAGAATATCAAGTGGTTGATGGACCAGGGTTTTAAAATTCCTTTGACTAGTTCATCAATGTCATAGTAGTAAACAACCACATTAATTATAATAATTTAAATAATGGATCAAAGACTAAATGAAAAAGGGAAAATAGGAGCAAAAAAGTAACAATTCCAGTTTGTAGCTCACACAGTTCAATTGTTTGCTCAGTTGCCTGGGATTGCTTTGAGATATATGGATGTCTCAAGATTGGAAATGGAAAATTTTGATGTTTTTGGTTTTACGCTATGACAAATAAATATATGTATACAAGTACATCTCACAAAATTAGAATATCATCACAAAGTTCATTTATTTCAGTTCTTCAATACAAAAAGTGAAACTCATGTATTGTATAGAGTCATTACAGAGTGATCTATTTCAAATGTTTTTTCTGTTAATGTTGATGATTGTGGCTTACAGCCAATGAAAATCTAAAAGTCATTATCTCAGTAAATTAGAATAATTTATAAAACCAGCATGAAAAATTATTTTAAAATCTGGAATGTTGGCCTACTGAAATGTGTGTTCAGTAAATGCACTCAATACTTGGTTGGGGCTCCTTTTGCATCAATTACTGCATCAATGCAGTATGGCATGGAGGAGATCAGCCTGTGGTACTGCTGAGGTGTTATGGAAGCCCAGGTTGCTTTGATAGCTCATCTGCATTGTTGGGTCTGGTGTCTCATCTTCCTCTTGACAATATCCCATAGATTCTCTATGGGGTTAAGGTCAGGCGAGGTTGCTAGCCAATCAAGCACAGTGATACTGTTGTTTTTATACAAGGTATTGGTACTTTTGGCAGTGTGGACAGGCGCCAAGTCCTGCTGGAGAATGAAACTCCCATCTCCAAAATGCTTGTTGCCAGAGGGAAACATAAAGTACACAAAAATTTCCTGGTAGACGGCTGTGCTGAAACCTAAAACCATTGTGCAAACTTTACATTAGACCTCAAGCAGCTTGGATTGGGTGCATCTCCACTCTTCCTTCAGACTCTGGGACCTTGATTTCCAAATGAAATGCAAAATTTACTTTACTCTGAAAACAACACCTTGGACCACTGAGCAACAATCCAATTCTTTTTCTCCTTGGCCCAGGTAAGACACTTCTGGTGTTGTCTATTGGTCATGAGTGGCTTCATACAAGGATTGCGACACTTGCAACCCATGTCCTGGATACGTCTGTGTGTGGTGGCTCTTAAAGCAATGACAGAAGCAGCTTTCCACTCCTTGTGAATCTCCCCTACATTTTTGAATGGCCTTTTCTTAACAATTCTTTCAAGGCTTTGGTTATCCAGGCAGCTTGTGCACCTTTTTCTACCACACTTTTTCCTTGCAATCATCTTTCCATTAGTATGCTTGGATACAGCACTCTTTGAACAGCCAGCTTCTTTAGCAAAGACCTTTTGTGGCTTAACTTCTTTGTGGTGTGTGTTAATGATTGCCTTCTGGACATCTGTCAAGTCAGCAATCTTACCCATGATTGTGGAGCCTACTGAAACAGACTAAGGGACCTTTATAAACGCTTAGGAAGCTTTTGCAGGTGTTTTTTGTTAATTATTCTAATTTACTGAGATAATGACTATTGGGTTTTCATTCGCTGTAAGCTATAATTACTGTAGATATATAGCCACTCTAGATATATAGATAAATATATACATACTAAATTGTGGCCCGATTCTAATGCATCGGGTATTCTAGAATATGAATGCAGTTTATTTATGAAAATTTCCACGTAGTATATTGCACAGCCATGTAGTATATAACACAGCCCACATAGTATATAGCACCGCCCATGCAGTATATAACACAGCCCACGTAATTTATAACACAGCCACGTAGTATGTAGCACAGCCACGTAGTATATTGCACAGCCACATTGTATATAGCACAGCCCATGTAGTATATAGCAATGTGGGCATCATATCCCTGTTAAAAAAAAATTAAAATAAAAAATAGTTATATACTACTGAAACAGACTAAGCGACCTTTATGAATGCTTAGGAAGCTTTTGCAGGTGTTTTTTGTTAATTATTCTAATTTACTGAGATAATGACTATTGGGTTTTCATTCGCTGTAAGCCATAATTACCGTAGATATATAGCCACTCTAGATATAGATAAATATATACATACTAGATGGTGGCCCGATTCTAACGCATCGGGTATTCTAGATTATGTATGTAGTTTATTTATGAAGATTTCCACGTAGTATATTACACAGCCACGCAGTATATAGCACAGCCATGTAGTATATAGCACAGCCCACGTAGTATATACCACAGCCCACGTAGTATATACCACAGCCCGTGTAGTATGTAGCACAGCCCACATAGTATATAGCACCGCCCATGCAGTATGTAACACAGCCCACATAATATATAACACAGCCACGTAGTATGCAGCACAGCCACATAGTATATTGCACAGTCACGTAGTATATAACACAGCCCACGCAGTATATAACACAACCCACATAGTATATTGCAATGTGGGCATCATATCCCTGTTAAAAAAATAATTAAAATAAAAAATAGTTATATACTCACCTTCCGTCGGCCCCCGGATCCAGCCCAGGCCTTTAGCGATGCTCCTTGCAACGCTCCGTTCCAAGTGATGCTTTGCGTCAATAACACGTGATGATGTAGCGGTCTCGTGAGACTGCTACGTCATCTCCGGTCATTGCCACAATGTATTGTTGGGACCGGAGCATCGCGAGGAGCGGGACAGGCTGCCACAGACGCGGGAAGGTGAGAATATAATGATTTTTGTTTTTAATTATTATTATTATTATTATTTTTAACAGTATATGTTTTTACTAGTGATGCTGCATAGGCAGCATCAATAGTAAAAGTTGGTCACACAGGGTTAATGGCAGCAACAACGGACTACGTTACACCGCGTTATGCCGAGGTGTAACGCAGTCCGTTTAACGGACTGCTAAAACTCTATGTGGCCACTGACTGTAGAGCGGTATGGAGGGGGCACTGACTGGAGGGGAGTAGGGAGGGGCCAATTTGCAGCCGGACTGTGCCTGTTGCTGATTGGTCGCGCCCAGCCGGCCACGACCAGTCAGCGACATGGGATTTCCGCGACAGACAGACAAACAGACGGATGTGGACCTTAGACAATTATAAAGTGGGATATATATATACTGTATATATAAACTAGGAACACCTTTGTACATTTTTTGCAGAACCAGTGTACTACAGATGTACTACAGATTAGTTCAAATAGTAATATATGACACATTTTTACTTTCGCGTGTGCCTTTTTACAATATTGTTGGTGAGTCTATTAAAGCATTCATCCTTTAAAAAAATGATACAAACAAATGACTGATAATTTAACCTTCAGAAGAGGTTTAATATGGTAGCCATGCATGTGGAAGCTGCTTGTGCTTACGTAACTGGAAAATAAATAATTCAAGTGCATAAAAATGACAAAGTTCTCCACTGTACAAAATATGGTAATGACAAAGAACAGTGATGAGCACATTCACATGTCTCAGACAAGCCAGAAATGATTACTGAAATAAGCTGTCATTTCCTAAAGTTTTTACAATACATTATTGATTACATCTTCAGCAGGAGAGAAATGTATGAGTTGGAAGGGCTGATTAGCATTAACCAGTCTGGCATTTCAGGATCCATTTTACATATCACTTTATTGCATTATCCATTATCTTACAGGAAAATGATATTTATAGTAGAGTTTTAGCTTCATTAAATGAATTTTTTGTCACTCTAATTATCCATTTTATTTTTTTGCTGCACAAAAAAACTATTGTTATTTTTTGAAAAACTTTTTACAAAAATGTACAGTATAGTGGATGAAGAAAATATTCAGTGTTCTAAATCACTGTACAAATATTTGTAAAACATGTGGATATTCAAGCTTGGTCAAGCTTCTTAAGTTTCTTTAATACTATGGTTTATCATCTATTTTACATTACAATATCTATATTTGCAAAATGTACTTATTTGCTTGGTTTACTAAACACCCAGTAAATTTCACTTAGGTGGATTTGTTATACTATTACTTGTAGTTTACTAACTTACTCTGATGAATCACCAGATTGGCAAAACATATTTTTCTTACAGCATCTTTACCTGTCACTTCCTGTGCAGTCAACTGATACCTGATTCCAGGATCTGCAATCACTTCTGTCAATTTTATGTCTTCAAGCAAGATTGAGGGACAGAAAGAAGTGACATGTTAGTAAGATGCAGATTACTCTTTTTGTTCTTTTCCAATTTCAAAGATGAAATGTTGTACTTATTTAAAAAGGAAAGATAATTTATTCATTTTTTTTTAACTTTAACCCCTTCCCGACCCATGACGCCACGTAGGCGTCATGAAAGTCGGTGCCAATCCGACCCATGACGCCTATGTGGCGTCATGGAAAGATCGCGTCCCTGCAGGCCGGGTGAAAGGGTTAACTCCCATTTCACCCGATCTGCAGGGACAGGGGGAGTGGTAGTTTAGCCCAGGGGGGTGGCTTCACCCCCTCGTGGCTACGATCGCTCTGATTGGCTGTTGAAAGTGAAACTGCCAATCAGAGCGATTTGTAATATTTCACCCATTATAACGGGTGAAATATTACAATCCAGCCATGGCCGATGCTGCAATATCATCGGCCATGGCTGGAAATACTAGTGTGCCCCCACCCCACCCCACCGATCGCCCCCCCAGCCCCCCGATCTGGCCGGTACACTGCTCCGGCTCCCTTCCGTCCAGTGCTCCGCTCCCCCCCGTGCTCTTGTCCGCTCCCCCCGTGCTCCAATCACCCCCCCGTGCTCCAATCACCCCCCCTGCACTCCGATCCACCCCCCCGTGCTCCGTTCCAGCCCCCCGTGCTCCGTTCCAGCCCCCCGTGCTCCGTTCCACGCCTGCCGCGCTCCGATTCCCCCCCGTGCTCCGATCCCCCCACGTGGTCCCCCCCCACCCCATCATACTTACCGATCCTGCCGGGGTCCCGTCCGTCTTCTCCCTGGGCGCCGCCATCTTCCAAAATGGCGGGCGCATGCGCAGTGCGCCCGCCGAATCTGCCGGCCGGCAGATTCGTTCCAAAGTGCATTTTGATCACTGAGATATAATCTATCTCAGTGATCAAAATAAAAAAAATAATAAATGACCCCCCCCCCTTTGTCACCCCCATAGGTAGAGACAATAAAAAAAGAAAGAAATTTTTTTTTTCCACTAATGTTAGAATAGGGTTAGGGTTAGGGGTAGGGGTAGGGTTAGGGTTAGGGGTAGGGTTAGGGGTAGGGTTAGGGTTAGGGTTAGGGTTAGGGGTAGGGTTAGGGGTAGGGGTAGGGCTAGGGGTAGGGTTAGGGCTAGGGTTAGGGGTAGGGTTAGGGTTAGGGTTAGGGCTAGGGTTAGGGTTTCGGTATGTGCACACATATTCTGGTCCTCTGCGGATTTTTCCGCTGCGGATTTGATAAATCCGCAGTGCTAAACCGCTGCGGATTTATGGCGGATTTACCGCGTTTTTTCTGCACATTTCACTGCGGTTTTACAATTGCGATTTTCTATTGGAGCAGTTGTAAAACCGCTGCGGAATCCGCACAAAGAAGTGACATGCTGCGGAATGTAAACCGCTGCGTTTCCGTGCAGTTTTTCCGCAGCATGTGTGCAGCGATTTTTGTTTCCCGTAGGTTTACATTGAACTGTAAGCTCATGGGAAACTGCTGCTTTTCCGCAGCATGTGCACATACCTTTAGAATTAGGCCATGTGCACACGGTGCGGATTTGGCTGCGGATTGGCCGCTGCGGATTCGCAGCAGTGTTCCATCAGGTGTACAGTACCATGTAAACATATGAAAAACCAAATCCGCTGTGCCCATGGTGCGGAAAATACCGCGCGGAAACGCTGCGTTGTATTTTCCGCAGCATGTCAATTCTTTGTGCGGATTCCGCAGCGTTTTACACCTGTTCCTCAATAGGAATCCGCAGGTGAAATCCGCACAAAAAACACTGGAAATCCACGGAAAATCCGCAGGTAAAACGCAGTGCCTTTTACCCGCGGATTTTTCAAAAATGGTGCGGAAATATCTCACACGAATCCGCAACGTGGGCACATAGCCTTAGGGTTAGGGTTGGAATTAGGGTTGTGGTTAGGGTTGTGATTAGGGTTATGGCTACAGTTGGGATTAGGGATAGGGGTGTGGGGGGGTTAGTGTTGGAGGTAGAATTGAGGGGTTACCACTGTTTAGACACATCAGGGGTCTCCAAACGCAACATGGCGCCACCATTGATTCCAGCCAATCTCGTATTCAAAAAGTCAAATGGTGCTCCCTCACTTCCGAGCCCTGACGTGTGCCCAAACAGTGGTTTACCCCCACATATGGGGTACCAGCATACTCAGGATAAACTGCGCAACAATTACTGGGGTCCAATTTCTCCTGTTACCCTTGTGAATCTAAAAAAATGCTTGCTAAAACAAAATTTTTGAGGAAAGAAAAATGATTTTTTATTTTCACGGCTCTGCGTTGTAAACGTCTGTGAAGCACTTGGGGGTTCAAAGTGCTCACCACATATCTAGATAAGTTCCTTGGGGGGTCTAGTTTCTAAAATGGGGTCACTTGTGGGGGGTTTCTACTGTTTAGGCACACCAGGGGCTGTGCAAACGCAATGTGACGCCCGCAGACCATTCCATCAAAGTCTGCATTTCAAAAGTCACTACTTCCCTTCTGAGCCCCGACGTGTGCCCAAACAGTGGTTTACCCCCACACATGGGGTATCAGCGTACTCAGGAGAAACTGGACAACAACTTTTGGGGTCCAATTTCTCCTGTAACCCTTGGGAAAATAAAAAATTCTGGGCTACATAATTATTTTTGAGGAAAGAAAACGTATTTATTATTTTCACGGCTCTGCATTATAAACTTCTATGAAGCACTTGGAGGTTCAAAGTGCTCACCACACATCTAGATAAGTTCCTTTCGGGGTCTAGTTTCCAAAATGGGGTCACTTGTGGGGGGTTTCTACTGTTTAGGCACATCAGGGGCTCTGCAAACGCAACGTGACGCCCGCAGAGCATTCCATCAAAGTCTGCATTTCAAAACGTCACTACTTCAATTCCGAGCCCCGGCATGTGCCCAAACAGTAGTTTACCCCCACATATGGGGTATCACCGTACTCAGGAGAAACTGGACAACAAATATTGGGGTCAAATTTCTCCTGTTACCCTTGGGAAAATTAAAAAATTCTGGGCTAAATAATTATTTTTGAGGAAAGAAAACGTATTTATTATTTTCACGGCTCTGCATTATAAACTTCTATGAAGCACTTGGGGGTTCAAAGTGCTCACCACACATCTAGATAAGTTCCTTTCGGGGTCTAGTTTCCAAAATGGGGTCACTTGTGGGGGGTTTCTACTGTTAAGCCACATCAGGGGCTCTGCAAACGCAACGTGACGCCCACAGAGCATTCCATCAAAGTCTGCATTTCAAAACGTCACTACTTCCCTTCTGAGCCCCGACGTGTGCCCAAACAGTGGTTTACCCCCACACATGGGGTATCAGCGTACTCAGGAGAAACTGGACAACAACTTTTGGGGTCCAATTTCTCTTGTAACCCTTGGGAAAATAAAAAATTCTGGGCTAAATAATTATTTTTGAGGAAAGAAAACGTATTTATTATTTTCACGGCTCTGCATTATAAACTTCTATGAAGCACTTGGGGGTTCAAAGTGCTCACCACACATCTAGATAAGTTCCTTTGGGGGTCTAGTTTCCAAAATGGGGTCACTTGTGGGGGGTTTCTACTGTTAAGCCACATCAAGGGCTCTGCAAACGCAACGTGACGCCCACAGAGCATTCCATCAAAGTCTGCATTTCAAAACGTCACTACTTCCCTTCTGAGCCCCGACGTGTGCCCAAACAGTGGTTTACCCCCACACATGGGGTATCAGCGTACTCAGGAGAAACTGGACAACAACTTTTGGGGTCCAATTTCTCTTGTAACCCTTGGGAAAATAAAAAATTCTGGGCTAAATAATTATTTTTGAGGAAAGAAAACGTATTTATTATTTTCACGGCTCTGCATTATAAACTTCTATGAAGCACTTGGGGGTTCAAAGTGCTCACCACACATCTAGATAAGTTCCTTTGTGGGTCTAGTTTCCAAAATGGGGTCACTTGTGGGGGGTTTCTACTGTTAAGCCACATCAAGGGCTCTGCAAACGCAACGTGACGCCCAAAGAGCATTCCATCAAAGTCTGCATTTCAAAACGTCACTACTTCACTTCCGAGCCCCGGCATGTGCCCAAACAGTGATTTACCCCCACATATGGGGTATCAGCGTACTCAGGAGAAACTGGACAACAACTTTTGGGGTCAAATTTCTCCTGTTACCCTTGGGAAAATAAAAAATTGCAGGCTAAAAGATCATTTTTGAGAAAATAATTTTTTTTTTTTATTTTCATGGCTCTGCGTTATAAACTTCTGTGAAGCACTTGGGGGTTCAAAGTCCTCACCACACATCTAGATTAGTTCCTTTGGGGGTCTAGTTTCCAAAATGGGGTAATTTCTGGGGGATCTCCAATGTTTAGGCACACAGGGGCTCTCCAAACGTGACATGGTGTCCGCTAATGATTGGAGCTAATTTTCCATTTAAAAAGCCAAATCGCGTGCCATCCCTTCCGAGCCCTGCCGTGCGCCCAAACAGTGGTTTACCCCCACATGTGGGGTATCAGCCTACTCAGGACAAACTGGACAACAATATTTGGGGTCCAATTTCTCCTATTATCCTTGGCAAAATAGGAAATTCCAGGCTAAATATCATTTTTGAGGAAAGAAAAATTATTTTTTATTTTCATGGCTCTGCATTATAAACTTCTGTGAAGCACCTGGGAATTTAAAGTGCTCAATATGCATTTAGATAAGTTCCTTGGGGGGTCTAGTTTCCAAAATGGGGTCACTTGTGGGGGAGCTCCAATGTTTAGGCACACAGGGGCTCTCCAAACGCGACATGGTGTCCGCTAACAATTGGAGCTAATTTTCCATTCAAAAAGTCAAATGGCGCGCCTTCCCTTCCGAGCCCTGCCGAGTGCCCAAACAGTGGTTTACCCCCACGTATGAGGTATCGGCGTACTCGGGAGAAATTGCCCAACAAATTTTATGATCCATTTTATCCTACTGCCCATGTGAAAATGAAAAAATTGAGGCGAAAAGAATTTTTTTGTGAAAAAAAAGTACTTTTTCATTTTTACAGATCAATTTGTGAAGCACCTGAGGGTTTAAAGTGCTCATTAGGCATCTAAATAAGTTCCTTGGGGGGTCTAGTTTCCAAAATGGGGTCACTTGTGGGGGAGCGCCAATGTTTAGGCACACAGGAGCTATCCAAACGCGACATGGTGTCCGCTAACGATGGAAATAATTTTTCATTCAAAAAGTCAAATGGCGCTCCTTCCCTTCCGAGCCTTACCATGTGCCCAAACAGTGGTTTACCCCCACATGTGAGGTATTGGTGTACTCAGGAGAAATTGCCCAACACATTTTAGGATCCATTTTATCCTACTGCCCATGTGAAAATGAAAAAATTGAGGCTAAAAGAATTTTTTTGTGAAAAAAAGTACTTTTTCATTTTTACGGATCAATTTGTGAAGCACCTGGGGGTTCAAAGTGCTCACTATGCATCTAGATAAGTTCCTTGGTGCGTCTTGTTTCCAAAATGGGGTCACTTGTGGGGGAGCTCCAATTTTTAGGCACATGGGGGCTCTCCAAACGTGACATGGTGTCCGCTAAAGAGTGGAGCCAATTTTTGATTCAAAAAGTCAAATGGCGCTCCTTCCCTTCCAAGCCCTGCCGTGTGCCCAAACAGTGGTTTACCCCCACATATGAGGTATCAGCGTACTCAGGACAAATTGGACAACAACTTTCGTGGTTCAGTTTCTCCTTTTACCATTGGGAAAATAAAAAAATTGTTGCTAAAAGATCATTTTTGTGACTAAAAAGTTAAATGTTCATTTTTTCCTTCCATGTTGCTTCTGCTGCTGTGAAGCACCTGAAGGGTTAATAAGCTTCTTGAATGTGGTTTTGAGTACCTTGAGGGGTGCAGTTTTTAGAATGGTGTCACTTTTGGGTATTTTCAGCCATATAGACCCCTCAAACTGACTTCAAATGTGAGGTGGTCCCTAAAAACAATGGTTTTGTAAAGTTCGTTGTAAAAATGACAAATCGCTGGTCAAATTTTAACCCTTATAACTTCCTAACAAAAAAAAATTTTGTTTCCAAAATTGTGCTGATGTAAAGTAAACATGTGGGAAATGTTATTTATTAACTATTTTGTGTCACATATCTCTCTGGTTTAACAGAATAAAAATTCAAAATGTGAAAATTGCGAAATTTTCAAAATTTTCGCCAAATTTCCGTTTTTATCACAAATAAACGCAGAATTTATTGACCTAAATTTACCACTAACATGAAGCCCAATATGTCACGAAAAAACAATCTCAGAACCGCTAGGATCCGTTGAAGCGTTCCTGAGTTATTACCTCATAAAGGGACACTGGTCAGAATTGCAAAAAACGGCAAGGTCTTTAAGGTCAAAATAGGCTGGGTCATGAAGGGGTTAACAACCATGTTTTTAGGTTATACATTTAACTGTAATTACATTTTAGTGCAATGCTTATGGGTGAAAAATATAAATAGATGGCAATTTTTTTTTGTTTTTTGGTATTAAAGATGGGACAACCTATCTAACCATTTTCTATATACTTTATAGGGAAACTAAATCTGATTCTGATAAAATATGAAAATATCTAAGGAATATTTATTACATAGTGATGTCATGTACATGGAAAAATAGAGCCTGTAAAAGCTAAATCGTGCATAATTTTCAGTGAAACCCAATTCAAAATCCCAAATCCAGCAGTATAATAAATATAAGATGTAAACAATGAAAAATCCTTATACTCACCTTACCATTCACCTCTCTTGCTCTTCCTCTTCTCATTGTCTCTCATGCAGTCCTTGTCATACCTTATTATCACCGCCGGTCCCACTGAAATCGTCAGGACCTTCATGCTAGACCAGGCCTTCCAGCTTTGATGTTCTGTGCAAGTAGGCAAATTGTCACAACGTCTTGACGTCACAATGTGCACTATGACCTTACACTTAACTCTCTTGGAACCCATCACAGCTAGAAGTACGAGAAGAACTCTCATTTTTTTTTCATATCTGAGTTAGGTTTATTCTGGAATGTATTTCTTGTCTGTGCAAGTCACCTCTAAAATTGTAAAAGTGCTGTGGAATAGGTTGGTGCCATAAAACAAAAAAAAATTATTATTATTTCACAAATTCATCATAATGCATACATTATTTCATATGTGATTTATTTTCTAACAAAAAAGCTGTAAAACCTCCCTCTCAATCTGAATGAAGGTGATGCTATAATAGCTGTCTGCCTTAGTAAGTCACTTGACTCATCAGCTAGAAATGTGCTTTCAAGAATAAGTTCCTTTCTGCTTTACAACAATAACACACTATTATCCATTGAGTATGTTTTTCCACCACTAAGTGCCTAAACATTCTGTAGTAACACAGTGAGAGGGGATTTGAGATTTTCTTTTACAATCTTATTTGCAACAGTCATTATGAGGCTTTACTATGTAAGTTTCCTAAACCGTGCATTATTAAACTCTGCTAGATGTATTTTTACATGTAATTAGTAGCATTTAGATAAAATTGTTAATGTGGATAATACTAATATCTACTGATTACTTAATGCAGTTTAACTCATGTGTTTGTTAAAATGGTATGTAAATTATAGCTTAACTTTTATTTATTGCTTTGTGTATCATAAATTAGTTAAGATGTTACTCTGGGAAAAAGCAAACATCAAAAAGATTAGCGTAAGGCTTTAGGAATAAATCAATGGCCATACTTCAATGTTGCAAATTATTGCAGTAACCTTTCGGTTCCCTGCTCTATATTAAGCGTGCCCTTTTGACTCTGTGATCGTAAATTGTTCTTTCTGAACACTGATTCCTGGATTCACTAAGCTCTGATAAATAAGTAGAGCGGCATGTATAAGGTGACTCGGATCATAATACAACTTGTCTGCTTGCAGTCGCCAGAACATTTGCTTACCTTCAGATTTACATTGGTATTAGTTAACAGCAGTATGCTGTTTATACAATTCAGCAAACTGCACTAAACCATACTGTATGTCTCTGTTTACTTTGCTGTGCCAACCATGTACATCTTTAAGGGGTTGTCATGGCTGATATGCCAGCTAATCCCAATTCAAGTGAACGTCACTAATACTGGAGATTCCACTTAGTCTTCAGCTGGCTCCAAAGACTGTAGAGCATTTATTCATAAAATTTTCTGAAGAAGGCCCCATCTACACATAAAGACACTCTACGTTAGCAAAAAAAAATGCAGATTATAGTTTAAAAGTTAAATTTATAATCAAACTTGTATAAACAGACATAATGTCTGATGTTTGGGGAGATGTGTTATATGTCTTTCCCTATGTTTCCCCTTTTTGATAATACTCGTACATGTCTGTTCCCACAGTTTGTCTTTTGTCTTCATACCATGCACTGTCCTCCCTCCCCCACTGCATCTAGTTCACTCTCTGACTTTGAACCAGTTACAGAAGAAGAAGTAAGCAAGCTCCTTGCATCTTCTCGCCCGACCACTTGCACCAGTGACCCCATTCCGTCACATCTCCTCCAGTCCGTTTCCCTGGCTGTCACCTCTCACCTAACAAAAATATTCAACCTTTCCCTCACTTCCGTTATTTTTCCCTCCTCATTTAAGCATGCCATCATACATCCATTACTTAAAAAACCATCCCTCGACCAAAACTGTGCCGCTAATTATAGACCTGTCTCTAATCTTCCCTTCATCTCTAAACTCCTCGAACGCCTGGTCCACTCCCGTCTTACCCGCTATCTCTCAGATAACTCTCTTCTCGACCCTCTTCAATCTGGCTTCCGCTCTTTACACTCTACTGAAACTGCCCTCACTAAAGTCTCTAATGACCTACTAACAGCTAAATCTAATGGTCACTACTCCATGCTAATTCTCTTGGATCTCTCTGCAGCATTCAATACTGTGGATCATCAGCTCCTCCTCACTATGCTCCGCTCCATCGGCCTCAAGGACACCGTTCTCTCTTGGTTCTCCTCCTATCTCTCTGACCGATCCTTCACTGTATGTTTTGCTGGTTTCTCCTCCTCTCACCTTCCCCTTACTGTTGGGGTTCCTCAAGGATCAGTCCTAGGCCCCCTCCTCTTCTCGTTGTATACTGCCCCTATTGGACAAACAATCAGTAGATTTGGTTTCCAGTACCATCTCTATGCTGATGACACCCAATTATACACTTCTGCTCCTGATATCTCGCCTGCCTTATTAGAAAACACCAGTGATTGTCTTACCGCTGTCTCTAACATCATGTCCTCCCTCTACCTGAAACTAAACCTGTCAAAAACTGAACTCCTCGTGTTCTCTCCCTCTACTAACCTACCTTTGCCTGACATTGCCATCTCCGTGTGCGGTTCCACCATTACTCCAAAGCAACATGCCCGCTGCCTTGGGGTCATCCTTGATTCTGACCTTTCATTCACCCCCCATATCCGATCTCTGGCTCGCTCTTCTTATCTGAATCTCAAAAACATTTCTAGAATTCGCCCTTTTCTTACTTTCGACTCTGCAAAAACTCTTACTGTTTCACTTATTCATTCTCGTCTGGACTATTGTAACTCTCTACTTATCGGCCTCCCTCTTACCAAACTCTCCCCGCTCCAATCTGTCCTGAATGCTGCTGCCAGGATCATATTCCTCACCAACCATTACACCGATGCTTCTACCTTTTGCCAGTCATTACACTGGCTACCCATCCACTCCAGAATCCAGTACAAAGCTACTACCCTCATCCACAAATCTCTCCATGGCTCAGCACCACCCTACATCTCCTCTCTGGTCTCAGTCTACCACCCTACCCGTGCCCTCCGCTCCGCTAATGACCTCAGGTTAGCATCCTCAATAATCAGAACCTCCCACTCCCGTCTCCAAGACTTTACACGTGCTGCGCCGATTCTTTGGAATGCACTACCTAGGTTAATACGATTAATCCCCAATCCCCACAGTTTTAAGCGTGCCCTAAAAACTCATTTGTTCAGACTGGCCTACCGCCTCAATGCAGTAACGTAACGATCCCTGTGTGGCCTATTTAAAAAAAAAAAAAAAACACAACATAATCAGGTTCCTCGCATCATGTTCTCATTCACTTTATGCAGTTAATAGCCCTCTGTGTCTGTACTGCTACATACTTAGGCAGTTAACTGGTTCATGCAGCTTTACATGAACTATAGCAATTGTTACCATCCACCTCTCGTGTCTCCCCTTTTCCTCATAGTTTGTAAGCTTGCGAGCAGGGCCCTCATTCCTCCTGGTATCTGTTTTGAACTGTATTTCTGTTATGCTGTAATGTCTATTGTCTGTGCAAGTCCCCTCTATAATTTGTAAAGCGCTGCGGAATATGTTGGTGCTATATAAATAAAAATTATTATTATTATTATTATTATTATTATTATTATTATTATTATTATGTACGTTACGTAGGTCCTTATTCATACGTTTGTGATGTAAAGAGTCAGTATAGAGAATAGTTACAACAAACATGAACAGCCCAATTCCCTTGGACCCATTCACTAGAATGTGATGCTAATCAATTAGTGATTTTTTTTAATAAAACTAGTTCTTTCTCCCCTACATTGTGTGGGAAAATGAAATTCCTAGCTTGTTTGCAGCATACACAGATTTAGTCAGGAATTAGGTGAGGTTGAGTTTCCCCATCTTGGTAGTATATCCCTTCTTTATATCATATGCAAAAATGTTTTGCTATTGACAGGACAGTTTTGGCTTTCGCCTTCTATGGATTTTTGTACCTACCTCTTTAGGCTAATCTGCTAAATTAGTGTTGCAGACCTTCTTCATATTAAGCATCATTCTTTGCATGAGCACCCTGTGTGCGCAATTAATGTCAATTTAAATTAGTGAAAATTAATTTTATTATTGCAAATCTTCACTTCTGATGGTCAATCTGTAAGGTTAATAAACTTGAAAACTGAATATTTAAGAAAATAAAAGTGAGGTTTTCCTTTTTTAGGAAAATTTCTATGTGCGCAGAATTATTGGGCCACTAATTGCCGTATGTGCATAAATTTTATCAACTACCATATTTTGTGGATTATAAATCACACCTGACCATAAAATGCACCCTAAATTTTGGGGACCAAATTAGGAAAACATTTTTTAAATAAAATGTTGGTGTGTCTTACAATCTGCTTTTACAGTAGAGGCTGTGGTGGAGTGGGGTCCCAGGAGGCAAGATTGCTGCTGAATAAAGCTGGTGGTGGTGGCAGGAGTGGGCTGGGAGGAGGGGGTATTTGGCAGTGTGAGACTGCGGCGTGCTTCAGGCTTTCATTAAGGCCAGTTTCACACGTCAGTGGCTCCGGTATGTGTGGTGACAGTTTCCTCATGCACCGGAGACACTGACTCACGTAGACACATTAAAATAAATGTGTCTCTGCACATGTCAGCATGTTTTCACGGACCATGTGTCCGTTTGCAAAACACGGAGACATGTCAGTGTTCGTGGGAGCGCACGGATCACACGGACCCATTAAAGTCAATGGGTCCGTGTAAACACGTACCACACACAGATGCTGTCCGTGTGCCATCCGTGTGCTGTCCATGTGCGTTTTTCCTGTCATAGGGTTAAAATTGTAAAAATTGTTGCAATACATGGACACGGACACACGTACAGCACACGGACAGCACAGGGACAGCACACGGACCCTAAAAACGTACTCACGGACATCACACGGATCCCACATGGATGGCCTACGTGAGCACACGGACACACGGACATGGATAACTCCGGTACCGTTTTCTCTGGTACCGGAATTATCTGGACGTGTGAGACTGGCCTAAATGTCGTCCGAGTTCCCCCAGTTCCCGAGTTCCACCGGAAGCGGCCAATGTGCAGATTTAGATCTCGAGGAGGACAGTGCGATAGAAGGAATGATGAACAATGACATCATCGCTCATCATTTTGGCTCTCATACTGCCTTCGAGAGACCCAGTGCCTAAGAACTGAGGTAACCTTACTGTCATCACTAGTGTTGAGCATTCCAATACCGCAAGTATCGGGTATCGGCCGATATTTGCGGTATCGGAATTCCGATACCGAATTCCGATACTTCCCGCGTATCGGATACCGGAATCGGAAGTTCCCAGAATTCAAACTGAACGCAGCAGCCAATGAGGAATGATTGGAAGTGTGGGCACATCCTGTTTAGCATGGTGGGCATGTAAGTACTGGCAAGGCTGGGATTGGCTGCTGAAATGATGTCACTCTGCACTATAAAAAACGCTGCCGCCATTTTGCGCTCACTCTGCTGTGATTTCAGTTAGGGACAGGATGCTTTGTTCTAACTGAGGGCCAGTCGAGCTAGCTAATTGCTTTATTTTCCTTTCCAAAGGCTAATTTAGCAAAACGCTGTGTGTTCTTCACTGTTCACCTTGCTCTTGCCTTGCAGCGCTGTTTTAACAGCGTTCTGCAAGGTCTCTGTGTGTGTGTGTGTGTGCAGCTCACTCTGTAGTCTGTGTGCAGCCATATACCCGGTTGTATTCAGCTCGGGGGGTTCACACTGCCTCACACAGTTGTCCTTTTTTGCTCTTAGTGCAGCCTGCTGCACATTTTTTCTCAAATTTCATATTAGTGTTTTTCCACCAGTCTCCAGCTCTATTGTGGAAAAACACTACATAGGATAACCTAGAGGGGGGTTTTTTGGCCTTGCAACGCCGTTTACGGCTGTCTGCACGGTCTCCGTGTGAGCCCAGCTCGCCCTGTAGTCTGTGTGCAGCCATAGCCGGTTGGATTCAGCTCAGGGTTCGTTACTGGCTCATACCTAGAGAAAAATTTTACTTTTTTTCAAATAGTGCAGCCTGTTTAAAATTTGGAAAAAAAAAAATTCCTATTAGTGTCTTTCCACTCGTATCCAGCTAAATAGTGGAAAAACACTATATAGGATAACCTAGAGGAGGGTTTTTTGGCCTTGCAGCGCCGTTTACGGCTGTCTGCACGGTCTCTGTGTGAGCGCAGCTCGCCCTGTAGTCTGGGTGCAGCAATAGCCGGTTGGATTCAGCTCAGGGTGCGTTACTGCCTCATACCTTGAAAAACAATTTCCTTTTTTTCAAATAGTGCAGCCAGTTTAAAATTTGAAAAAAAAAATTCCTATTAGTGTCTTTCCACTCGTATCCAGCTAAATAGTGGAAAAACACTATATAGGATAACCTAGAGGAGGTTTATTTGGCCTTGCAGCGCCGTTTACGGCTGTCTGCACGGTCTCTGTGTGAGCGCAGCTCGCCCTGTAGTCTGTGTGCAGCCATAGCCGGTTGGATTCAGCTCAGGGTGCGTTACTGCCTCATACCTTGAAAAACAATTTCCTTTTTTTCAAATAGTGCAGCCAGTTTAAAATTTGAAAAAAAAAATTCCTATTAGTGTCTTTCCACTCGTATCCAGCTAAATAGTGGAAAAACATTATATAGGATAACCGAGAGGAGGGTTTTTTGGCCTTGCAGCGCCGTTTACGGCTGTCTGCATGGTCTCCGTGTGATTTAAACTAGCTCTGTAGCCCGATCTGCACCAAAAAAAAAGTAAAGTTCACCAAACACAACTTAACACTTGTGTAGGCCACATTTGAAAAATAATAAAGTTTAGTCCACAATTTACAACATTAGTGTTTCTTACACCTGTTAGGAGGAGCATTTCAGGAATAAGCACACTAAGGCCTTAGTACTTTTCTTATCTGTCAACCAAGATGAAGAGGGCAGGGAGTAAGGCACGTGGGCGTGGGCGCGGAGCAGGGAGAGGAGCAGGGAGAGGACGTGGTGATTCTGTGCCTGCTGCGGGCGCCGGTGACTCATCGTCACTCAGTTTCAGCAGGGAACAGTCCTTCATGCGCAGCTTTGTCGGAGAGCGCCGTGCACCGCTGCTGCGTGAAGACCAAATTGAAGCCGTTGTCGGGTGGATGGCAGCTAACGCTTTGGCATCGACTTCAGTTAGTGCCACATCCTCTCAGGCACAGAGCACTGGAGAGCAGCCATCTGTCTCTTCACCACCTGCCAAATTGGCCAGGCAGTCAGAGAGCCCAGGACAGGAGCTGTCTCTACTTCTGTTCTCTGAATCTCTTGGCTTGGAAACAGGGGGCCAGCCAAGCAGCATTGGAGAAATGGAAGAAGAGGCAGTGTGCAGTGATGCCCAACAGCTTTTTCTCTCTGACTCTGAAGAGGCAGGTGGGCCAGTGCCTCCGGTGACCACAGCGCAGTACGCATCTGATGATGAAACTCAGGTGCCGCTTTCTGATGCGTACTGTGCTGCCGAGACTACCCAGGAGGAGCAGTTGGTGGCAGAGGGTAGTGGAGATGATGAGGTCCTTGACCCATCGTGGCGTGAGGAACAGGAAGGTGGTGGGAGCAGCTCTGAGGAAGAGCTTCCCCTTACGGGCCAAAGAGGGAGAGGGAGGGGGAAGACTGCGGAGCCTGTAGCCTCCACTTTGGCACCCGTTAGGAGCCTGTCTCTTTCCAAAGCCAAAAAGGGCGCTCCCAAGACTTGCAGTGCCTGGTCCTTTTTAGACACAGTTGCAGATGACATTTGTTTTGTCAAATGCAAGCTGTGTCATCAGAAAGTAAAAAGAGGTAAAAGTGTCAGCAACCTCAATACCACAAATATGTGGAAACATGTGGGGAACAGGCACGCGGTGGAGTTTCAGAAACACAGTGAAGACGTAGGCCAACCAACAGCGGCAGCTACCACCTCTTCATCTCATGTTGCCTCTTCCTCCACTGTTGTCCAGAGACCTAGTGTAATTCCACCCACAGCACCACCTTCCCAGTCATCCTCACACTCCCAGTCTACTCTACAGCCATCGGTAGTCCAGGCATGGGAGAAAAGGCGGGCATTCTCGGCCAACCACCCCCGAGCACAGGCTCTGAATGCAGGCATTGCCAAACTGTTGTCCCTGGAAATGCTCTCGTTCAGGCTGGTGGAGACTGACAGCTTCCGTGACTTGATGGCATTGGCAGTCCCACAGTACAAGGTGCCCAGCCGCTTTTACTTCAGCAGGCAGGCTGTCCCTGCCCTGCACAGGCATGTTGAGGCAAACATAAAACATGCGCTACTGAACGCCGTCAGTAGCAAGGTCCACCTCACCACCGATGCGTGGACCAGTCAGCATGGACAGGGGCGATATGTTTCCCTCACTGCCCATTGGGTTAATGTTGTTGAGCCAGGTACAGATCGTGCGAGTGGCGCAGGACGTGTCCTGCCCACTCCAAGGATTGCAGGAATCCAGTCTGTACGCATCGACTCCTCCTCTTACACCAGTTCCTCTGATTCCTCTCTGCAGGATCCGCCACAGTCCACCTCCACATGGACCCGTGAACGTTTACCTATGACCGACATGAGCACAGCCGTGGCCAAACGTCAGCAGGCCGTCTTGAAACTAGTTTCATTGGGGCATCGAAGCCACACAGCGCAGGAGCTCTGGAATGCCATCAAGCAGGAGAGCGATGTGTGGTTACTGCCAGCGAATCTCCAGCCAGGCATGGTAGTGTGTGACAATGGCCGAAATCTGGTGGCAGCTTTGGCCCTTGGCAACCTCACTCACATCCCATGTCTGGCACATGTGCTCAATTTGGTTGTGCAGAGTTTTCTGAGGGACTATCCGGATCTTGATGCCCTGCTGCACAAGGTCCGCCTAGAGTGTGCTCACTTGCGGCATTCCAGCTTGGCCAGATCCCGCATTGCTGCTCTGCAGCGCCGATTCCGCCTTCCGGAACACCGCATCATATGTGACCTACCTACCCGGTGGAATTCCACGTTACATATGTTGGAGCGGTTGTGTGAGCAGCAGCAAGCAGTTATGGAGTACCAGCTGCATCAGGCGCAAAGAAGTCGCAGTCAGCGCCGATCAGACTTCACAACCACAGAGTGGGCCACTATGAAGGACGTCTGCCAGGTTTTGCATCCTTTTGATTATTCCACGCGGATGGCAAGTGCAGATGATGCACTAGTCAGCATGACTGTCCCCCTTATCTGCCTGCTTCAGCAAACTTTGCAAGGGTTAAGGGATGATGTGGTGGAAGAGGTGGAGGATGAGGAGTCACCTTTTCCATCAGCTTCTGGAGAGTCAGCGCCACGTGGTTACTCACAAAGGGGTACGCAGGGGCCAATTTGTGAGGAGGATGAGGAGGAGTCAATGGAGGAGGAAAAGCTCCGTCCAGAGGAGGGAGCGACACAATTGTCCAGTGGTCAGTGTGTACAGCGAGGGTGGGGTGATGACGAGCGGGCAGAGATCATGTCTCAAGCAGGGGACAGCGTTTCTGGGCCAGTTGACACTCTGCAGCACATGGTGGATTTCATGCTGCAGTGCCTGAGAAACGACCGCCGCATCGACCACATTCTCAACATGCCTGATTATTGGGTGTTCACCCTCCTCGATCCTCGCTACCGGGACAACGTCCAAAACCTCATCCCTGCGTTGACCCGGGAGCGTAAATTGCGGGAGTACCACGACACACTGGTGAATTCCATCATCTTCTCCTGTCCAACTGAGAGGAGTGCTGCTAGTGCTTTACAAAGCAGCTCAGTGCGTCGAGGCAGTGGGGGAGGCTCTGCCCAAAGAGGGAGCAGAAGCAGTGCCTCTGCCCAAGGCAAGCCCAGTATGGCACAACTCTGGCACACTTTTGTGTGCCCGCCCCAAATGTCTACACCATCACCGGCGGCTCCAGTCAGCAGGAGGCAACGGTTCCGTCAGATGGTGACAGACTACATGGCTTGCCCTCTTACTGTACTCCCAGACGGCTCTTCCCCGTTCAAGTTTTGGGTCTCTAAGCTGGATACATGGCCAGAGCTAAGCCAGATGCATTGGAGGTGCTGGCTTGCCCTGCGGCTAGTGTCTTATCGGAACGTGTCTTTAGTGCCGCAGGTGGTGTACTAACAGACCGTCGCATGCGACTATCCTCCGATAAAGTTGACCGGCTTACTTTCCTGAAAATAAACCAGGCCTGGATCTCGCAGGAATTTGCCACTCCTCTGCCTGATTAAGTAATTGGGTGTCATCCAGGTCTCCTGCTGTGTTCATCTTTCTACCACCTGAACTGCTATTCCTGGGCTCCAACACCGCCAGTTGCGGCTCAGAAGTGCAGGCTGCACAGTAAAAACATACGACCCAGTGTTATTGGGTTTCAGTAATGTCAGCTGATCCCCAGCTGTGTAGCCGGCAATGTGTCCTGGGACCGCCACGCTGGCACAACAACCTAAATGTAAGGGAACCTGTCCCCCCCCCCCCCGTCGTTTGTTACTGAAAGAGTCATCTTGTGCAGCAGTAATGCTGCACAAGGAAAAGGTAGCTCTTTTTTTTTAGCTCCTTGCACACGCAGAACTTAACACTTATAAAATGTGTTCACTGATACCGTTATACCGTCCCGGAGCTGGGACTTTCCTTCGTAATGTGACGCAGCACAGCCGTCATTCCTACCCCCTTGGTGCCATGCGCTGCCTCCTCAGCGTTGTTTTAAGCTGTCACGGAGCCTGCGCTGTTCTGTTATCCCTTGGGCATGCCCTATTTGCGCTGCCTGTCTTCTGACATAATTTGGTGTCAGGATGGCTGCGCCTGTGCGGCCGCGCTGCCCGAGATCCCGCCTCGCAGTGTCTTCTGATTGAGTCACACTGCGGGCCTGGGATCCATGGGCATGCGCAGTGCATATCTTCCCCTCAGGCTCTCGCTCATTTCCCTCCGCCTTCTTTAGACTGTGCGCCGTCAGCTGATCCCTAGCATGCCACGGCCGTGACACCGCACAGTCTGAAGAAGAGGGAAGGAGGGGAGTGAGAGTCGAGGTTATGCACTGTGCATGCCCATGGTTCCAAGGCCCGCAGTGGGATTACGTTAGACGAGACTGCGAGGTGGGATCTGGAGCAGCGTGGACGCACAGGCACTGACAGCCTGACACCAAATTATGTCAGAAGACAGGCAGCGCTAATTGGGCATGGTCAAGGGCTAACAGAACAGCGCAGGCTCCGTGACAGCTTAAAACAATGCTGAGGAGGCAGCGCACGACACCAAGGGGATAGGAATGACAGCTGTGCTGTGTCCCATTACGAAGGAAATTCGCACCTCCGGAACGGTTTAACGGTATAAAGGGACACATTTTTAGTGTTTACTTCGGTGTTTGCAAGGAGCATAATTAAAAGAGCAACCTTTTCCTTTTGCATCCTTAGTGCTGCACAAGATGGCTCTTTCAGCTACAAACGTCTTGGGGGGGGGGGGTTAAAGGTTCCCTTTCAACTTGCTCCAATCAGGCTTCGGCCTACACTCTGTTCCTCTGCTCCTCCTGCTGTCCCTGGGCTCTAACACCGCCAGTTGGTGCCTGGAAGTGCTGTGTGCACAGTCAACAGTCGCTCCTCTGTTATTGGGGTTCAGTAACGTCAGCTGATCCCCAGCTGTGTGTGCGGCAATACCTCCAATCTGCTCCTCCTGCTGTCCCTGGGCTCTAACACCGCCAGTTTGTGCCTGGAAGTGCTGTGTGCACAGTCAACAGTCGCTCCTCTGTTATTGGGGTTCAGTAACGTCAGCTGATCCCCAGCTGTGTGTGCGCCAATACCTCCAATCTGCTCCTCCTGCTGTCCCTGGGCTCTAACACCGCCAGTTTGTGCCTGGAAGTGCTGTGTGCACAGTCAACAGTCGCTCCTCTGTTATTGGGGTTCAGTAACGTCAGCTGATCCCCAGCTGTGTGTGCGGCAATACCTCCAATCTGCTCCTCCTGCTGTCCCTGGGCTCTAACACCGCCAGTTGGTGCCTGGAAGTGCTGTGTGCACAGTCAACAGTCGCTCCTCTGTTATTGGGGTTCAGTAACGTCAGCTGATCCCCAGCTGTGTATCCGGCAACGTGTCATGCGACCGCCACGCTGGCACAACTAAAATGTAAGGGGACCTGTCCCCCCCCCCTAGGCGTTTGTTACTGAAAGAGCCACCATGTGCAGCACTAATACTGCACAAGGGAAAGGTCGCTCTTGAAATTATGCTCCTTGCAAATGCTGAACTACACACTCATGTAATGTGTCCCCTCACACCGTCCAACCGTCCCGGAGGTGGGACTTTCCTTTGTAATGTGACGCAGCACAGCCGTCATTGCTACCCCCTTGGCACCGTGCGCTGCCTCCTTAGCGTTGTTTGATTCCGTCATGGACCCTGCGCTGTTATGTTATCCCTTGGCCATGCACAGTTTGCGCTGCCCGTCCTCTGACATCATTTGTTGTCGTCCTGGCTGCGCCTGTGCGTCCACGCTGCCCGAAATCACACCTCGCAGTGTCGTCTAATGTGATCCCACAGTGGGCCTGGTATCCATGGCCATGCGCAGTGCATATACTAGCCTCTCACTCCCCTTCTTCACGCTTCTTCAGACTAGGCGGCGTCAGCTGATCCCTAATAGCATGCCACGGCCGTGACGCCGCACAGTCTGAAGAAGCAGGAAGGAGGTGAGTGAGAGGCGATGATATGCACTGCGCATGCCCATGGATCCCTGGCCCGCAGTGGGACTACATTAGATGACACTGCAAGGTTGGATCTCGGGCAGCTTGGACGCACAGGCACTGCCAGCCTGACACCTACATGATGTCAGAAGACGGGCACCGCTAACTGTGCATGGCCAAGGGATAACATTACAGCGCGGGCTCCGTGACAGAACCAAAGAACGTTGAGGAGGTGGCGCCTGGCACCAAGGGGGTTGGAATGACGGCTGTGCTGTGTCACATTACAAAGGAAAGTCCCACTTCCGGGATGGTTTGACGGTGTGAGGGGACACATTATATGAGTGTGTACTTCAGCGTTTGCAAGGAGCATAATTTTCGGAGCCACCATTTTCCATGTGCAGTATTACTGCTGTACAAGATGGCTCTTTCAGCAACAAATGCCTGGTTCCATTTCAACTTGCTCCACTGCAGGCTTCGGCCTACACTCTGCTCCTCTTTGATTCCCTGGGTTTCAACACTGTCAGTTGCCACCTGGAAGTGTTGTCTACACAGAAAAAACACTAGGTGATGTGTCAGTGGGGTTCAGCACCGCCAGCTGTTCCCCTGCTGTGTAGTCGGCAACGTGTCCAGCACAAGCCACGCTGGCACAACAGAACAAAAGCTGCCACCAGTGCAGGCTTCGGCCTACACTCTGCTCCTCTCCTCCTCCTGCTGACCCTGGGCTCAAACACCGCCAGTTTCTGCCCGGAAGTGCTAGCTGCACAGAGAAAAACACCAGCCAATGTGTTAGTGGGGTTCAGCACCGCCAGCTGTTCCCCTGCTGTGTAGCCGGCAACGTGACCTGCAAACGCCACGCAGGCACATGAACTGAAATTGAAGGGAGCCTGCCCCCCACCCCCAGGTGTTTCTTTGTATAATAGCCACCTTGTACAGCAGTACTGCTGCATTTGTACAAGGTGGCTGACTTTTTCTCCTTGCCCACGTTTAATTAAACGCGTACTAAATGTGTCTCATTGAGACCATTCCACTGTCCCTGAGGTGTGACTTTCCTTTCTAATGATACGCAGCACCACCCTTGTTAGCGCTGCCCGTCTTTTGACATCATTGGTTAGCTGGCTGCGCCTGTGCATCTGCCCTGCTCGAAACAACGCCCCTCGGTGTCTTATTTTTTTGGACAGCGAGGGTGTGATTGATGGGCATGTGCAGTGCATATGTTTGCCTGTGTTCACTCATCTCCTTCCGCCTTCTTCAGACTGGGTGTCCTCATGGCCGCGGCAGGCGATAAGGGATCAGATGAGGCCGCCCAGTCTGAAGCAGGTGTAAGGACATGTGTGAGCGTCAAACATATTTACTGAACAAGGCCACGAATCCCAGCCACGCAGTGTGATTTTTTGAAAACACACTGTGGGTCTGGGATTCATGTCCATCGCTAACCGTAACGGCCGACATGAAATGAGGTCAGAAGACAGGAAGCGCTCACAGCGCATGGCCAAGGGATCACAATAGCGCAGACTCCTGTACAGCAAATAACAACGCTCAGGAATCTGCGCACAGCAGCTAGGTGTAAATTTTTACACCTGTGCTGCATCTCCTTAAAAAGACAAGTCACGCCTCCACTACTGTTTGACAGTATAATGGGCTAAATAGTGTACGTGTTTTATTCAGCGTGTGCAAGGAGCAAATTAAATAGAGCAACCTTTTACTTGTGCAGCATTAATGCTGCACAAGGTGTCGCTCTTGTACCTTTCAACACCTGAGGGGGGGTTAAAGGTAACCTTTGAAATTGGTTCAACTAGGCTTCGGCCTACACTCTGCTCCTCTACTCCTCCTGCTGACCCTGGGCTCAAACACCGCTAGTTTCTGCCCGGAACTGCTAGCTGCACAGAGAAAAACACCAGTCAATGTGTTAGTGGGGTTCAGCACCGCCAGCTGTTCCCCTGCTGTGTAGTTGGCATCGTGTCCAGCACAAGCCACGCTGGCACAACCGACCAAAAGCTGCCACCAGTGCAGGCTTCGGCCTACACTCTGCTCCTCTCCTCCTCCTGCTGACCCCGGGCTCAAACACCGCCAGTTTCTGCCCGGAACTGCTAGCTGCACAGAGAAAAACACCAGCCAATGTGTTAGTGGGGTTCAGCACCGCCAGCTGTTCCCCTGCTGTGTAGTCGGCATCGTGTCCAGCACAAGCCACGCTGGCACAACTGACCAAAAGCTGCCACCAGTGCAGGCTTCGGCCTACACTCTGCTCCTCTCCTCCTCCTGCTGACCCCGGGCTCAAACACCGCCAGTTTCTGCCCGGAACTGCTAGCTGCACAGAGAAAAGCACCAGCCAATGTGTTAGTGGGGTTCAGCACCGCCAGCTGTTCCCCTGCTGTGTAGTTGGCATCGTGTCCAGCACAAGCCACGCTGGCACAACCGACCAAAAGCTGCCACCAGTGCAGGCTTCGGCCTACACTCTGCTCCTCTCCTCCTCCTGCTGACCCTGGGCTCTAACACCGCCAGTTTTTGCCCGGACATGCGATCTGCACAGAGAAAAACACCAGTCAATGTGTCAGTGGGGTTCAGCAACGCCAGCTGTTCCCCTGCTGTGTAGCTTGCAACGTGACCTGCAAACGCCACGCAGGCACATGAACTGAAATTGAAGGGAGCCTGCCCCCCACCCCCAGGTGTTTCTATGTATAATAGCCACCTTGTACAGCAGTACTGCTGCATTTGTACAAGGTGGCTGACTTTTTCTCCTTGCCCACGTTTAATTAAACGCTTACTAAATGTGTCTCATTGAGACCATTCCACTGTCCCTGAGGTGTGACTTTCCTTTCTAATGATACGCAGCACCACCCTTGTTAGCGCTGCCCGTCTTTTGACATCATTGGTTAGCTGGCTGCGCCTGTGCGTCTGCCCTGCTCGAAACAACGCCCCTCGGTGTCTTATTTTTTTGGACAGCGAGGGTGTGATTGATGGGCATGTGCAGTGCATATGTTTGCCTGTGTTCACTCATCTCCTTCCGCCTTCTTCAGACTGGGTGTCCTCATGGCCGCGGCAGGCGATAAGGGATCAGCTGAGGCCGCCCAGTCTGAAGCAGGTGTAAGGACATGTGTGAGCGTCAAACATATTTACTGAACAAGGCCACGAATCCCAGCCACGCAGTGTGATTTTTTGAAAACACACTGTGGGTCTGGGATTCATGTCCATCGCTAACCGCAACGGCCGACATGAAATGAGGTCAGAAGACAGGAAGCGCTCACAGCGCATGGCCAAGGGATCACAATAGCGCAGACTCCTGTACAGCAAATAACAACGCTCAGGAATCTGCGCACAGCAGCTAGGTGTAAATTTTTACACCTGTGCTGCATCTCCTTAAAAAGACAAGTCACGCCTCCACTACTGTTTGACAGTATAATGGGCTAAATAGTGTACGTGTTTTATTCAGCGTGTGCAAGGAGCAAAATAAAATAGAGCAACCTTTGACTTGTGCATCATTAATGCTGTTCAAGGTGTGGCTCTTGTACCTTGCAACACCTGAGGGGGGGGTTAAAGGTAACCTTTGAAATTGGTTCAACTAGGCTTCGGCCTACACTCTGCTCCTCTCCTCCTCCTGCTGACCCTGGGCTCAAACACCGCCAGTTTCTGCCCGGACACGCTAGCTGCACAGAGAAAAACACCAGCCAATGTGTTAGTGGGGTTCAGCACCGCCAGCTGTTCCCCTGCTGTGTAGTCGGCATCGTGTCCAGCACAAGCCACGCTGGCACAACTGACCAAAAGCTGCCACCAGTGCAGGCTTCTGCCTACACTTTGCTCCTCTCCTCCTCCTGCTGACCCTGGGCTCAAACAACGCATGTTTCTGCCCGGACATGCTAGCTGCACAGAGAAAAACACCAGCCAATGTGTTAGTGGGGTTCAGCACCGCCAGCTGTTCCCCTGCTGTGTAGCTGGCAACGTGTCCTGCAAACGCCACGCAGGCACATGAACTGAAATTGAAGGGAGCCTGCCCCCCACCCCCCCAGGTGTTTCTATGTATAACAGCCACCTTGTACAGCAGTACTGCTGCATTTGTACAAGGTGGCTGACTTTTTCTCCTTGCACACGTGGAACTCAACAAGTACAAAATGTGTCTCATTACAGACCATTACAATGTCCCTGAGGTGTGACTTTCCTTTTTAATGACACGCAGCACCCCCATTGTTAGCGCTGCCCGTCTCCTGACATCATTGGTTGGCTGGCTGTGCCTGTGCATCCCCCCTGCCCGACACAACGCCCCCCGTTGTCTCATATAATTTGACTGCGAGGGTGTGATTGATGGGCACGAGCAGTGCATATGTTCCCCTGTCTTCACTCCCCTCCTTCCGCCTTCTTCTGACTGTGCGGCCTCATGGCCGCGGCATGCGATAAGGGATCAGCTGAGGCCGCCCAGTCTGAAGCAGGTGTAAGGACATGTGTGAGCGGCGAACATATTTACTGCACAAGGCCACGAATCCCAGCACCGCAGTGTGACTTTAGGAAAAGCCACTGTGGGTCTGGGATTTATGGCCAACCTTAACCGCACCGGCCAACATGAAATGAGGTCATGAGACGGCCTGCACTAACAGGGTATTGCCAAGGGATAACACAAGAGCGCAGTTTCCTGTACTGCAAATAACAACGGTAAGGAATCTGCGCCCAGCACCTAGGTGTAAATTTGTACACCTGTGCTGCGTCTCCTTAAAAAGACTAGTAGTCACGCCTCCACTACTGTTTGACAGTATAATGGGCTAAATAGTGTACGTGTTTTATTCAGCGTGTGCAAGGAGCAAAATAAAATAGAGCAACCTTTGACTTGTGCATCATTAATGCTGTTCAAGGTGTGGCTCTTGTACCTTTCAACACCTGAGGGGGGGGGTTAAAGGTAACCTTTGAAATTGGTTCAACTAGGCTTCGGCCTACACTCTGCTCCTCTCCTCCTCCTGCTGACCCTGGGCTCAAACACCGCTAGTTTTTGCCCGGAACTGCTAGCTGCACAGAGAAAAACACCAGTCAATGTGTTAGTGGGGTTCAGCAACGCCAGCTGTTCCCCTGCTGTGTAGTCGGCATCGTGTCCAGCACAAGCCACGCTGGCACAACTGACCAAAAGCTGCCACCAGTGCAGGCTTCGGCCTACACTTTGCTCCTCTCCTCCTCCTGCTGACCCTGGGCTCAAACACCGCCAGTTTCTGCCCGGACATGCTAGCTGCACAGAGAAAAACACCAGCCAATGTGTTAGTGGGGTTCAGCACCGCCAGCTGTTCCCCTGCTGTGTAGTTGGCATCGTGTCCAGCACAAGCCACGCTGGCACAACCGACCAAAAGCTGCCACCAGTGCAGGCTTCGGCCTACACTCTGCTCCTCTCCTCCTCCTGCTGACCCTGGGCTCTAACACCGCCAGTTTTTGCCCGGACATGCGATCTGCACAGAGAAAAACACCAGTCAATGTGTCAGTGGGGTTCAGCAACGCCAGCTGTTCCCCTGCTGTGTAGCTTGCAACGTGACCTGCAAACGCCACGCAGGCACATGAACTGAAATTGAAGGGAGCCTGCCCCCCACCCCCAGATGTTTCTATGTATAATAGCCACCTTGTACAGCAGTACTGCTGCATTTGTACAAGGTGGCTGACTTTTTCTCCTTGCCCACGTTTAATTAAACGCGTACTAAATGTGTCTCATTGAGACCATTCCACTGTCCCTGAGGTGTGACTTTCCTTTCTAATGATACGCAGCACCACCCTTGTTAGCGCTGCCCGTCTTTTGACATCATTGGTTAGCTGGCTGCGCCTGTGCGTCTGCCCTGCTCGAAACAACGCCCCTCGGTGTCTTATTTTTTTGGACAGCGAGGGTGTGATTGATGGGCATGTGCAGTGCATATGTTTGCCTGTGTTCACTCATCTCCTTCCGCCTTCTTCAGACTGGGTGTCCTCATGGCCGCGGCAGGCGATAAGGGATCAGCTGAGGCCGCCCAGTCTGAAGCAGGTGTAAGGACATGTGTGAGCGTCAAACATATTTACTGAACAAGGCCACGAATCCCAGCCACGCAGTGTGATTTTTTGAAAACACACTGTGGGTCTGGGATTCATGTCCATCGCTAACCGCAACGGCCGACATGAAATGAGGTCAGAAGACAGGAAGCGCTCACAGCGCATGGCCAAGGGATCACAATAGCGCAGACTCCTGTACAGCAAATAACAACGCTCAGGAATCTGCGCACAGCAGCTAGGTGTAAATTTTTACACCTGTGCTGCATCTCCTTAAAAAGACAAGTCACGCCTCCACTACTGTTTGACAGTATAATGGGCTAAATAGTGTACGTGTTTTATTCAGCGTGTGCAAGGAGCAAAATAAAATAGAGCAACCTTTGACTTGTGCATCATTAATGCTGTTCAAGGTGTGGCTCTTGTACCTTGCAACACCTGAGGGGGGGGGTTAAAGGTAACCTTTGAAATTGGTTCAACTAGGCTTCGGCCTACACTCTGCTCCTCTCCTCCTCCTGCTGACCCTGGGCTCAAACACCGCCAGTTTCTGCCCGGACATGCTAGCTGCACAGAGAAAAACACCAGCCAATGTGTTAGTGGGGTTCAGCACCGCCAGCTGTTCCCCTGCTGTGTAGTCGGCATCGTGTCCAGCACAAGCCACGCTGGCACAACTGAACAAAAGCTGCCACCAGTGCAGGCTTCGGCCTACACTTTGCTCCTCTCATCCTCCTGCTGACCCTGGGCTCAAACACCGCCAGTTTCTGCCCGGACATGCTAGCTGCACTGAGAAAAACACCAGCCAACGTGTTAGTGGGGTTCAGCACCGCCAGCTGTTCCCCTGCTGTGTAGCTGGCAACGTGTCCTGCAAACGCCACGCAGGCACATGAACTGAAATTGAAGGGAGCCTGCCCCCCACCCCCAGGTGTTTCTACGTATAACAGCCACCTTGTACAGCAGTACTGCTGCATTTGTACAAGGTGGCTGACTTTTTCTCCTTGCCCACGTTTAATTAAACACGTACTAAATGTGTCTCATTGAGACCATTCCACTGTCCCCGAGGTGTGACTTTCCTTTCTAATGATACGCAGCACCCCCCTTGGTAGCGCTTCCCGTCTTCTGACATCATTGGTTGGCTTGTTGCGCCTGTGCGTCCGCCCTGCCTGAAACAATGCTCCTCGTTGTCTTATTTTGACTGCGAGGGTGTGATTGATGGGCACGAGCAGTGCATATCTTCACCTGTCTTAACTCATCTCCTTCCGCCTTCTTCAGACTGTGCAGCCTCATGGCCGCGGCATGCGAGAAGGGATCAGCAGAGGCCGCCCAGTCTGAAGCAGGTGTAAGGACGTGTGTGAGCGGCCAAAATATTTACTGCTCAAGGCCACGAATCACAGCACCGCAGTGTGACTTTATGAAAAGGCACTGTGGGTCTGGGATTTATGGCCATCGTTAACCGCACCGGCCAACATGAAATGAGGTCATAAGACGGGCAGCTCTAACAGGGCATTGCCAAGGGATAACACAAGAGCGCAGACTCCTGTACAGCAAATAACAACGCTCAGGAAGCTGCGCCAAGCACCAAGGCGTTATTTGGGACACCTGTGCTGCGTCTCCTTAAAAAGCCAAGTCACGCATCCACTATAGTTTGACTGTAGAATGGGCTAAATTGTGTACGTCTTTTATTCAGCGTGTGCAAGTAGACAAATTAATAGAGCAACCTTTCACTTGTGCAGCATTAATACTGCACAAGGTGTGTCTCTTGTACTTTGTAACACCTGAGGGGGGGTTAAAGGTTTACTTTGAAATTGGTTCAAATAGGCTTCGGCCTACACTCTGCTCCTCTCCTCCTCCTCCTGCTTCAACACGGGCTCTAACATCGCTAGTTTTTGCCCGCAAGTGCTAGCTGCACAGAGAAAAACACACGCCATTGTGTTAGTGGGGTTCAGCAACGCCGGCTGTTCCCCCACTGTGTAGCCGGCAAAGTGTCCTGCAAACGCAACGCAGACACAAAGCTGCCTCCAGTGCAGGCTTCGGCCTACACTCTGCTCCCCCTGCTTACCCTTAGCTCCAAACCGCTAGTTGGGGCTCTAGGAAGACAATCTTTAATAGGCAACGCATCTGGGTTCCATCACCGCCAGCTGGTTCTCGGCAGTGTTCTTGTCACAGGTACTCCCTCGTGCCAAGCCTGGTTTCAGCACCGTCAGCTGTTTCCGGGTTGTGTCAAGTTCACTGACACGCCTATGCTTGCCCCGTCGTGGTGCGGTCGGGTTAGCCAACTCCAGGGTGCCTCCAGTTTAGGAGCTTCCTATGTGGGCTGCGTGAACTGGTAGTCAAGGCTGGTTCTGTAGTGCCAGTAGGCCCAGCTCCCCCTGTAGGACTGTTGGGGTTCGGTAACTGCGGCTGCCTCGCAGCCTAGCTGTTCTCTCCTCTCCTGTGGACCTTGGGGTCCACCACCTGGTTCCAGCACCGTCAGCTGGTTCCGGGCCGAGCCTTTGGCTTAGGTGCCTCCTCCTGGGTATCCGAGTTCCGCCAACGTCAGGCGGTCCTTGGTAGTGCTTTTAAGCGCGGGCACCTACAGCTTAGTAACCGGGTTCCAGCACCGCCAGCTGGTCCTCGGTCGTGCCATTGGCTCTTGCACACTGGGGCAACGCATCTGGGTTCCAGCACCGCCAGCTGGTTCTCGGCAGTGTTCTTGTCACAGGTACTCCCTCGTGCCAAGCCTGGTTTCAGCACAGTCAGCTGTTTCCAGGTTGTGTCAAGCTCACTGAGACGCCTATGCTTGCCCCGTCGTGGTGCTGTCGGGTTAGCCAACTCCAGGGTGCCTCCAGTTTAGGAGCTTCCTATGTGGGCTGCGTGAACTGGTAGTCAAGGCTGGTTCTGTAGTGCCAGTAGGCCCAGCTCCCCCTGTAGGACTGTTGGGGTTCGGTAACTGCGGCTGCCTCGCGGCCTAGCTGTTCTCTCCTCTCCTGTGGACCTTGGGGTCCACCACCTGGTTCCAGCACCGTCAGCTGGTTCCGGGCCGAGCCTTTGGCTTAGGTGCCTCCTCCTGGGTATCCGAGTTCCGCCAACGTCAGGCGGTCCTTGGTAGTGCTTTTAAGCGCGGGCACCTACAGCTTAGTAACCGGGTTCCAGCACCGCCAGCTGGTCCTCGGTCGTGCCATTGGCTCTTGCACACTGGGGCAACGCATCTGGGTTCCAGCACCGCCAGCTGGTTCTCGGCAGTGTTCTTGTCACAGGTACTCCCTCGTGCCAAGCCTGGTTTCAGCACCGTCAGCTGTTTCCGGGTTGTGTCAAGCTCACTGAGACGCCTATGCTTGCCCCGTCGTGGTGCTGTCGGGTTAGCCAACTCCAGGGTGCCTCCAGTTTAGGAGCTTCCTATGTGGGCTGCGTGAACTGGTAGTCAAGGCTGGTTCTGTAGTGCCAGTAGGCCCAGCTCCCCCTGTAGGACTGTTGGGGTTCGGTAACTGCGGCTGCCTCGCGGCCTAGCTGTTCTCTCCTCTCCTGTGGGCCTTCGGGTCCACCACCTGGTTCCAGCACCGTCAGCTGGTTCTCGGCAGTGTCTTTTGCTCTTGTACCTTCTGCTCCCCATCCTGGTTACAGTACCGTCAGCTGGTTCCGGGCAGAGCCTTTGGCTTAGGTGCCTCCTTCTGGGTATCCAAGTTCCACCAACGTCAGGTGGTCCTTGGTAGTGCTTTCAGGCACGGGTACCTCCTGCTTAGTAACCGGGTTCCAGTAACGTCAGCTGGTCCTCGGTAGTTCCATTGGCTCTTGGACCTTCTGCTCCCCATCCTGGTTCCAGTAACGTCAGCTGGTTCCGGGCAGAGCCTTTGGCTTAGGTGCCTCCTTCTGGGTATCCGAGTTCCGCCAACGCCAGGCGGTCCTTGGTAGTGCTTTTTAGCACGGGTACCTCCTGCTTAGTAACCGGGTTCCAGTAACGTCAGCTGGTCCTCGGTAGTTCCATAGGCTCTTGAACCTTCGGGTAGCCATCCGAGTTCCAGTTCCATCAGCTGGTTCTTGGCATTTTCTCAGCCTTCTTGTACCTCCTGCTACATTTCCAAGTTTAAGACCCTAAAGTCGACGACCCGGAAGACCACCCCGATGACGACGACCCGGAAGACCACCCCGATGACGACGACGACGACGGCGGAGACGACGACGGCGGAGACGACGACGGCGGAGATGACGACACTGAAGACGACGACCCTGGAGACGACGACATGGAAGACCGAGAAGCAGAAGAACAAGAGGCTGCAGAACAAAGAGCAGAAGAACATTAAGCATAAGACTTAATATCAGAGCAAAAGATATTATCTAAATTATATGCAGAAGAAGACTAAGCAGTGTATGGGGGTGAGTCCGTTCCTCCTCGTGGTGCCCCTGGATAAAGCCTGATGCTGCAGGCCAAACTGAACGCGGACAAATGTAACTTTTGTGACTGGCAGAACGGAAGGTGTAATCTTCCAACTTTTATAGATAACAACTACGGGAATGCCTGTCACAAATGAGAATATGATGAAGAAGTAGAATAGGAAGAATAATAACAGTGGAATAAAAAGAATATGTAGAATAGGAAGAATAATAATAGTTGAATAAAATGAATATGAAGAATGTAATAAAAAAAAAAAATAGGTAGAAGATGAAGAAGAAGATGAATAAGGTGAAGAAGAAGTTGATGTCAAAGATGCTGATGATGATGAAGATGAAAGTGTGGGAAAAGTAAAAAAAAAAAAAAAAAAAAAGAAGGGGAAGGGCGTGGAATAGTGAAACATCAATATCTGACAAAATAAAAAAAAATTTACATAGTCAATATCTTTTTCACTCCGAACGTCTTTAAAAAAAAAAAATTCATGCTATTCTATTTGATTGGGCTAAACCTCATTGCCTTTAATGTCTCCGCCACCTCCCACAATACATCCTACATTATTCTTAGTTGTTTTCCTTGATGTAGAATGAACCTACAAGGAAAGAAAGGGTTTATTTTAATTCCGATATTTTGGTCCCATTGACTTGCATTGGGATCGGGTATCGGTATCGGCGATATCCGATATTTTTTGAATATCGGCCGATCCAATCCGATACCGATACTTTCCGATATCGGAAGGTATCGCTCAACACTAGTCATCACCTCAGTTCACAGAAGCCAGATCTTGTGGAGTACAGAGTGAAACCCGACAGTGGCTGCTGCTCCAGTCTATGGAGCTTTGTTCTCTGAATGGTCCTCCGTGCACTATATGAAGAAGGTGGGAAGGTGGTGGGTTTCCATTTGGGCTACAGCAAACTTGTGTGGATTGTTTCTTTAATAATTGGGTGAAAAAGGGAAATTGCCGGGAGTGATTTTTTTAAATAAATGACTTTTTGTGTGTTTATTTCTTTTGACTATTGGGTTGGTAATGGGTGTGTATGACAGATGACTCTCCATTACAAGCCCATGGGCTTGATGTTAGCACCAGCTGCTGATATCAACCCCACAATTCCATTCCCGAATTGCCATCTCACAAGGGCAATCGGGAAGAGCCAAGGCTAAGCTCCAGAATTAGATATATCTAATGGATGCGCCATTTCTGGAGTGGCTGAGGGCTGGTTTTATTAGACTGGGAAAGCCTATATATATCAGCCCCCAGCTGTCTGCTTTGCCTTAGCTGATTATTAAAAATAAGGAGCACTCCGCATCATTTTTTTAGGGTCCCACAATTTTTTATAGCCAGCAAAGGCAAAGCACAAAGCTAGGGGCTGATATTAACCCCTTCCCGACCTGTGACACAGCGTATGCGTCATGAATACGCTGGTGCCAATCCGACCTGTGACGAATATGCTGTGTCACAGAAAGATCGCATCCCTGCAGATCGGGTGAAAGGGTTAACTCCAATTTCACCCGATCTGCAGGGACAGGGGGAGTGGTAGTTTAGCCCAGGGGGGGTGGCTTCACCCCCCCGTTGCTACGATCACTCTGATTGGCTGTTGAAAGTGAAACTGCCAATCAGAGCGATTTGTAATATTTCACCTAAAAAACTGGTGAAATATTACAATCCAGCCATGGCCGATGCTGCAATATCATCGGCCATGGCTGGAAACACTGATGTGCCCCCACCCCACCCCACCGATCGCCCCCCCAGCCCTCCGATCTGTTGTCCGCTCCCCTCCGTCCTGTGCTCCGCTCCCCCGTCCTCCTGTCCGCTCCCCCGTGCTCCAATCACACCCCCCGTGCTCCAATCACACCCCCCGCACTCCGATCACCCCCCCGCACAGCGATCCCCCCCGTGCTCCGATCCACCCCCCCGTGTTCCGATCCACCCCCCATGCTCCGATCCACCCCCCATGCTCCGATCCACCCCCCCGTGCTCCGACGCCCCCCCCCCCCCCCGTGCCCTGATCTTCCCCCCCCCTTATACTTACCTCCCGGGGTCCGTCCGTCTTCTTTCCTGGGCGCCGCCATCTTCCAAAATGGCGGGCGCATGTGCAGTGCCGGCCGACAGATTCGTTCCAAAGTGAGTTTTGATCACTGAGATATAACCTATCTCAGTGATCAAAATAATAAAAATAGTAAATGACCCCACCCCTTTGTCACCCCCATAGGTAGGGACAATAAAAAAAAAAATATTTTTTTTTCCACTAAGGTTGGGGTAAGAACTAGGGTTAGGGTTAGGGGTAGGGTTAGGGTTAGGGTTAGGGGTAGGGTTAGGGGTAGGGTTAGGGGTAGGGTTAGTGTTAGGGTTAGGGTTAGGGTTAGGGGTAGGGTTAGGGGTAGGGGTAGGGTTAGGGGTAGGGTTAGGGGTAGGGTTAGGGGTAGGGTTAGGGTAAGGGGTAGGGTTAGGGGTAGGGTTAGGGGTAGGGTTAGGGGTAGGGTTAGGGTTTCGGTATGTGCACACGTATTCTGTTCCTCTGCGGAATTTTCCGCTGCGGATTTGATAAATCCGCAGTGCTAAACCGCTGTGGATTTATCGCGGATTTACCGCGGTTTTTCTGCGCATTTCACTGCGGTTTTACAACTGCGATTTTCTATTGGAGCAGTTGTAAAACCGCTGCGGAATCCGTAGAAAGAAGTGACATGCTGCGGAATGTAAACCGCTGCGTTTCTGTGCAGTTTTTCTGCAGCATGTGTACAGCGATTTTTGTTTCCCATAGGTTTACATTGAACTGTAAACTCATGGGAAACTGCTGTGGATCCGCAGTGTTTTCCGCAGTGTGTGCATATACCTTTAGAATTAGGCTATGTGCACACGGTGCGGATTTGGCTGCGGATCCGCAGCGGATTGGCCGCTGCGGATTCGCAGCAGTGTTCCATCAGGTTTACAGTACCAAGTAAACCTATGGAAAACGAAATCCGCTGTGCCCATGGTGCGGAAAATACCACGCGGAAATGCTGCCGTGTATTTCCGCAGCATGTCAATTCTTTGTGCGGATTCCGCAGCGTTTTACACCTGTTCCTCAATAGGAATCCGCAGGTGAAATCCGCACAAAAAAACCTGGAAATCCACGAAATCCGCAGGTAAAACGCAGTGCCCTTTACCCGCGGATTTTTCAAAAAATGATGCTGAAAAATCTCACACGAATCCGCAACGTGGGCACATAGCCTTAGGGTTAGGGTTGGAATTAGGGTTGTGGTTAGGGGTGTGATTAGGGTTATGGCTACAGTTGGGATTAGGGTTAGGGGTGTGTTGGGGTTAGTGTTGGAGTTAGAATTGAGGGGTTTCCACTGTTTAGGCACATCAGGGGTCTCCAAACACAACATGGCGCCACCCACCATTGATTCCAGCCAATCTTGTATTCATAAAGTCAAATGGTGCTCCCTCACTTCCGAGCCCCGACGTGCGCCCAAACAGTGGTTTACCCCCACATACGGGGTACCAGCATACTCAGGACAAACTGCGCAACAATGACTGGGGTCCAATTTCTCCTGTTACCCTTGTGAAAATAAAAAAATGCTTGCTAAAACATCATTTTTGAGGAAAGAAAAATTATTTTTTATTTTCACGGCTCTGCGTTGTAAACGTCTGTGAAACACTTGGGAGTTCAAAGTGCTCACCACATATCTAGATAAGTTCCTTGGGGGGTCTAGTTTCTAAAATGGGGTCACTTGTGGGGGGGTTTCTACTGTTTAGGCACACCAGGGGCTCTGCAAACGCAACATGACGCCCGCAGACCATTCCATCAAAGTCTGCATTTCAAAAGTCACTACTTCCCTTCTGAGCCCCGACGTGTGCGCAAACAGTGGTTTACCCCCACACATGGGGTATCAGCGTACTCAAGACAAACTGGACAACAACTTTTGTGGTCCAGTTTCTCCTGTAACCCTTGGGAAAATAAAAAATTCTGGGCTAAATAATTATTTTTGAGGAAAGAAAACATATTTATTGTTTTCACTGCTCTGTGTTATGAACTTCTGTGAAGCACTTGGGGGTTCAAAGTGCTCACCTCACATCTAGATAAGTTCCTTTCGGGGTCTAGTTTCCAAAATGCGGTCACTTGTGGGGGGTTTCTACTGTTTATCCACATCAGGGGCTCTGCAAACGCAACGTGACGCCCGCAGAGCATTCCATCAAAATCTGCATTTCAAAACGTCACTACTTCACTTCCGAGCCCCAGCATGTGCCTAAACAGTGGTTTACCCCCACATATGGGGTATCAGCATACTCAGGAGAAACTGGACAACAACTTTTGGGGTCAAATTTCTCCTGTTACCCTTGGAAAAATAAAAAATAGCGGGCTAAAAAAATCATTTTTGAGAAAAGAAATTTTTTTTTAAATTGTCATGGCTCTGCGTTATAAACTTCTGTGAAGCACTTGAGGGTTCAAAGTGCTCACCACACATCTAGATTAGTTCCTTTGGGGGTCTAGTTTCCAAAATGGGGTCATTTGTGGGGGATCTCCAATGTTTAGGCACACAGGGGCTCTCCAAACGTGACATGGTGTCCGCCAATGATTGGAGCTAATTTTCCATTTAAAAAGCCAAATGGCGTGCCTTCCCTTCTGAGCCCTGCCGTGCGCCCAAACAGTGGTTTACCCCCACATATGGGGTATCTGCGTACTCAGGACAAACTGGACAACAACATTTGTGGTCCAATTTCTCCTATTACCATTGGCAAAATAGGAAATTCCAGGCTAAAAAATCATTTTTGAGAAAAGAAAAATTATTTTTTATTTTCATGGCTCTGCATTATAAACTTCTGTGAAGCACCTGGGGGTTTAAAGTGCTCAGTATGCATCTAGATAAGTTCCTTGGGGGGTCTAGTTTCCAAAATGGGGTCACTTGTGGGGGAGCTCCAATGCATAGGCACACAGGGGATCTCCAAATGCGACATGGTGTCCGCTAACAATTGGAGCTAATTTTCCATTCAAAAAGTCAAAAGGCGCGCCTTCCCTTCCGAGCCCTGCCGTGTGCCCAAACAGTGGTTTACCCCCACATATGATGTATCGGCGTACTCGGGAGAAATTGCTCAACAAATTTTAGGATCCATTTTATCCTATTGCCCATGTGAAAATGAAAAAATTGAGGCGAAAATAAATTTTTTGTGAAAAAAAAGTACTTTTTCATTTTTACGGATCAATTTGTGAAGCACCGGAGGGTTTAAAGTGCTCACTAGGCATCTAGATAAGTTCCTTGGGGGGTCCAGTTTCCAAAATGGGGTCACTTGTTGGGGAGCTCCAATGTTTAGGCACGTGGGGGCTCTCCAAACGTGACATGGTGTCCGCTAACGATGGAGATAATTTTTCATTCAAAAAGTCAAATGGCGCTCCTTCCCTTCCGAGCCTTACCATGTGCCCAAACAGTGGTTTACCTCCACATGTGAGGTATCAGTGTACTCAGGAGAAATTGCCCAACAAATTTTAGGATCCATTTTATCCTGTTGTCCATGTGAAAATGAAAAAATTGAGGCTAAAGAATTTTTGTGTGAAAAAAAAGTACTTTTTCATTTTTACGGATCAATTTGTGAAGCACCTGAGGGTTTAAAGGGTTCACTATGCATGTAGATAAGTTCCATGGGGTGTCTAGTTTCCAAAATGGGGTCACTTGTGGGGGAGCTCCAATTTTTAGGCACACGGGGGCTCTCCAAACGTGACATGGTGTCCGCTAAAGAGTGCAGCCAATTTTTCATTCAAAAAGTCAAATGGCGCTCCTTCCCTTCCAAGACCTGCCGTGCGCCCAAACAGTGGTTTACCCCCACATATGAGTTATAAGCGTACTCAGGACAAATTGGACAACAACCTTTGTGGTTCAGTTTCTCCTTTTACCATTGGGAAAATAAAAAAATTGTTGCTGAAAAATCATTTTTGTGACTAAAAAGTTAAATGTTCATTTTTTCCTTCCATGTTGCTTCTGCTGCTGTGAAGCACCTGAAGGGTTAATAAACTTCTTGAATGTGGTTTTGTGCACCTTGAGGGGTGCAGTTATTAGAATGGTGTCACTTTTGGGTATTTTCAGCCATATAGACCCCTCAAACTGACTTCAAATGTGAGGTGGTCCCTAAAAAAAATGGTTTTGTAAATTTCGTTGTAAAAATGAGAACTCGCTGGTCAAATTTTAACCCTTATAACTTCCTAGCAAAAAAAAATTTTGTTTCCAAAATTGTGCTGATGTAAAGTAGACGTGTGGGAAATGTTATTTATTAACTATTTTGTGTCACATAACTCTCTGGTTTAACAGAATAAAAATTCAAAATGTGAAAATTGCGAAATTTTCAAAATTTTTGCCAAATTTCCGTTTTTATCACAAATAAACACAGAATTTATTGACCTAAATTTACCTCTATCATGAAGCCCAATATGTCACGAAAAAATAATCTCAGAACCGCTAGGATCCATTGAAGCGTTCCTGAGTTATTACCTCATAAAGGGACACTGGTCAGAATTGCAAAAAACGGCAAGGTCTTTAAGGTCAAAATAGGCTGGGTCATGAAGGGGTTAATATGGTGGGTAGGTCCGTGGATATAGGTCCCTTCTCAGCATGATAAGCTCAAAGCTGTCTGCTTTCCCATGGCTGGTTGTTAAAAATAGGGGTGACTGCTGTTAGGTGCCGGGAATCTCCTGCTGCACAGGGTAGATACCAAGATTTGTCTGCCTCGGCAGTCTCCCATTTGGAATCGGCCGATGCAGGTGCTGCTCAGCATAGTCGTCGGTACCGGCATCTAGCTCAGGCTCGTGGTGTAAGCTTCATCACTGCTAGCTCTCCAGCCAAGTCCATAGTAACCAGTAATATTCAGAGACACTCCAGCACTCTGGAGTCTAAGCACAGAGATCACCACACTGAGCATGTCCGTGACGTGGTGTCTTCTCATTGGTGTAATTAAAGAACAACATGGCACTCGTAGTAGTGTATAGAATAGGTGCTCAAGTAGGGTATCCAGCCCAACAAATCCGAATCCGAAAAAACTTGGCACTCTAGATGAATAATTATCATATGCAAAAGGTTTATTAATAAACCTTTTGCATATGATAATTATTCATCTAGAGTGCCAAGTTTTTTCGGATTTGTCTTCCCATTGGTGGTCAGACGTCAGCTTCTCTGGTGATTTGGCTGTGCCAGATTGGCTCACGGGCAAGGTCCTGTCCATCTGGACAAGAACCTAGTGTATAAAAGGTTCTCAGAGGTGCACTCCGGAACACTAGTATCATTTGTGTGTGGCTATGTTAGTGAAGACCCTACCACTCTGTCTGCAAGTGTCATATGTCTGTCTAGCTTCACGACTGCACATGTAGGCAGGCAGCTAGTGTCAGTAGGGGCAATTAGCCGTTTGGCTTAGCATTTGTTACCTACGTGTGTGCGGTTAGCACAGTAGAGTTGCAGAGCAAGCTTAACCCTAGTAAGTGTATTATACAGAGCATCTGTTTCATTTCTGTGTGCGAGTGACACAGCCCAGTTGCAAAGCATCTGTTTCATTTCTGCGTGCGATTGACACAGCTCAGGTGCAGAGCATCTGCTTCGTTTCTGTGTGCAAATTCAGTTCATGTGCTTGTCCTGTGACGTTTAACAGGACAGAGCACTTAGTACTCATTTCTACAGTTCGTTCCTGTGAAGTAACAGAGTATAGAACTCAGCGTCCTGTTCACACAGAGTGGCGTTAACCCAGTGTGTACAAGTAATCGCTCACTGTGTGTTCCATCATGATTTACTAGCTGCAGTTTTTGATCTCTGCACGGTGGTCCCCGGGTTGCGATTGCGCTTTATTATTTATTATATTTAGCGCAATCCGCCAACCCTAACAACTGCACATTATTTTTTTATTATTTACGTTACACTGTCCCACCAGGTCAAGTGATGACCTGGCCAATTACAGCCATGCAATACTTGGCATGGATGTGATGGAGCTGGAAGTACTTAGAGCCTTAAAGCCTATTGATTGGCTATGCTGTGAAAATCAGGAGTGGAAAAGTCATAGAAAAGTCTAATAGAAATATGTGCACCACGTCTCCATTTTCTACCCCCTCCTGGTTTTGACTTACAATTACTCATGTAAAATATTGGCGAAATATTGAATGTGTGAATGTGGCCTACTGGCCTACCACTGCATCTTCACTAGCATACTTTCCACCAATAATTAGTGCATAAACAAGTAAGTAAGTCATTAATTTGAATCATTTTATGACTCATTTTGAGCATGCCTCCTTTTCTACACACTAGTCTTGGGAGAGTTCAACAATTTCAAAACATCAAAATCACATGATAATTTACTATGAATTGTCCTGTCCTGACACTTTTTGGTGCAATTTCTTTTACATTTTTGCATTTGCTTAATTGTCTTCAAGATTTTTGGATTGTACACAACACTTTGGACATGGTTTCAGCCTGTGGAAGAGATATATGACAACAGTTTCAAATAAAAAATTTAAACTGTTTGTTGCAGTGCGTAAGTACTATCCCACTTTTTCCCCCATTACTTTTGATACATTCCAACAAACCATAGCAAAGCTTTTAACAGGCAAGAGCTTATAGAACAGTTAATAATACTATGTACTATGGAAGAGATTTATCAAAACTAATGTAAACAAAAAGTGTAGGTTTTTTTTCATTGCATCAAACCTATTTTTTTTGCAAAGGAATTCATAAAAGTGAAGTAAAAGACAACTCCACCATCATTTATTTGAAATACTATTTATATATTTTTTTCAATTTCAATTTTGCAGTGTAAAAGATTGTGTTTATGTTTTTATGAGTATGTGCAGACTGCTAAGAGAAGTACCTCTGTTAAAATAAATTAAGTTACATAATTAAAAAAGCACTCCAACAATGTAATTGCACATATATTCTTACTTCTAACTAATTAATTTTGTTCCGCTTCAGTAACACCTGTACATTTCTGCCCTTCTTTATAGGCAGTTGAGTCATATGTTCTATAGTCTGGCAACCAGTCTAGAAGATGTGTCAATGTATAAGAAGAAAGTCAGTCCGATTTCCCCTTTACTGCAATGTGACATCATATATCAAATTTGCATTGGCAGCCCTCAAACTCTTACCCTTGCACCCAAGGGGCTATATAGGGATATAGGGCTGTGTGAGAGCTTACTTTTTGCACTATGAACTGATGTTTTTATTGATACCATTTGGAATGTATACAATGTTTTTTATCACCCCTTATTGTATTTTATTGCACGTCAAGGCTGCCAAAAAAAGGAATTTTGGTGTTTTCATTTTTTTATCGTTACATTGTTTACCGATTAGATTAATTTATTTTACATTTTCGCAGATCAGACTTTTACAGACTTGGCAGATACCAGACATGTTTATTTTTCGAAACTGTTTTATTTTTAATGGGGCAAATTGTTTGTTTTTCTATTGTTTCATATGTTTTAAAACTTTTTTCTCACTTTTTACTACAACTGAATAGTCCTCTTAGGGGACATGAAGCTGCAATCGTCCTATCACTTGCATCAGTACTGCTATGTATAGCAGAAACACAATCTCTTATTGATGCTGGCCATGGGCAGACGTTGCCAGGAGGATCATAATTACAGGCACGAGGGTCATCAGCTGATCTCTGGCTGTCATGACAACTTATCGGTGCCCCACATTCACGTGACGAGCGCACAGATTGGTGGGACGAAAGATGCCTTTCCAGCCAGCACATGTTAAATCTCTCTGTCAGCAATTGACAGAAGGATTTAACTGGTTAGCAGCTTTATGCAGAACACCACTTCACTCATAGCTGTTAAAGGCACATGATGGCTAATTAATATTGCAATCATATGCAGGGAAAGATATAGGCTCACGTGCAAACCTGCATCAAAGGCAGTGACACGACCTTTGTCGTAAATGTTAGTCAAAGGTTGCAAAGGGGTTAATAGATAAGTCATCACAAGAGATCTCTGTCTGGAAGTGTGTCTTTCCTAAATATCACAGGTATACTTGGCAGAACAAGTGTTTCTGTGCTTTGAAGATTTGGGTGCGATAACTGTAGATCACTTGATCTGCTGGGTAATCTTTCAGCTGACAGCTCTCTAAAGACTATGGGAGCTTTCGTAAAAGACAGCTGAAATATATGCCCTCATTCAGATGGCTATACTTTTAGTTTTTGTTTTGTCCATGTATGCAGTGGACAGCGGGTTAACCGCATAATGATCTATTGTCATGTGTGACAAATCATGAATTGCTACATCTAGATTACTACAGAATCAAAGCCACCATCAGTACATGATTACAGCATCAGAATCACCATAAAGGGGGAATATAGCACCAGAGCAATCATCATGGAAACATCATCACAACTACCATCAGTATATGAATACATCACCAGAGCCACCGTCAAAACATGAATACAGCAACAGAACCTCCATTAGTACATAAAGACATCACCAAAACCATCATCGGTGCATGAATACATCACCAGAACCATTATAACTGCATGACTATAAGACCAGAAACATCATCAGCATGTAAGGAGATGGACATGCTGCCTACGTTTCCCTTTTGAAGAAAGAACTTTATTGTTTTAAAATGTTATGTGATGCAATGTGAACCGTGATTTTAATGTGCCTTGTGATGTGCTTTAAAGATATTAGTAATACTGATACTGTGTGCAGTTTGACAGTAGAGCTAGTGAGAGTCAATGTTTGGGACTAGCCCAGAGTGTGAGGGGCTAAGTTGAAGGGAAAGTGACAATTTCCTGTAAGAGAAGCAAATAGAGCCTGTAGTGCATAGAAAGAGGACCTAAGGTTCATTGTGAGCAGTGCTGCATTCTCGGGTGTCCCTATCGTAAAATGAAACCAGAGGAGAGAGAGAGATCCAGAGCAGAACTGACTAAAAGGTAAAGTGATCGATTGGAGATGGATCCTGGGAGAGGACATTAAGCAGAAAGGTCCAGAGTTTATAACTCTTGATGGTAACGGGCCTAGACAGGAATGAGTACAAGAGATGAGTAAAATGTTCAGTGCAGGAGTTCCAGAGCATCAGATAGCTTGAAGCTAAGTCCAGCCATATGGGCTCCCTAAGGGGAAAAAGACGGGGCACAGTGGGGCAAGTAAAGGACTCTTGCAAAAAAGGACTGTGAAGTTGAGCTGGGTTGTGGTGAAACAGTAAAAAACAAAGGACAAGTAGAGAAAGTAAAGAGTAAAGTAGAGAAAGGAAAATAGAAGAAAGAAGGAATCTGTGTGTGGAAAATGCTCCAAGTTGTAAAGGAAATGTTTATAAGACTGTCTACCAGCTTTATCTTGCATACATTTGCTACCAAATTCCCAATCAATAAAAAAATTTATTTATTTCAAATAAGGGTTTCCCTCTTTGAACTATCCAACACCTGGTCCTGGGAAACCAGCAACATTGGTTACCTGCAGCCTGCACAGACCACCACTTTCATGTAACGTGTCGGGGTGTAAGAGACGATTACCTCTCCCACAGCAGCCGCCCCAAACCATGTTACAAGTACATGAATACATCACCAAAACCACCTGTACCAGAACCTTTATCAGTATATGAGTACAGCAATCAATTACAATGTCAGGTCAGCCCCCAACATTTGTAATAGTATTGCATGAACCCGTAACTCCAAGCATATCCTCGACGATAGTAAGGAGATCGAGTTACCAGCCAGACTGAGGACCATAAAGGAATTGCTGACTACACATAGTTAGTAGCACTATTAAGTATTTATAGAGTAACGACTTTTGGGAGATATCTTATGTATTTTATGCTCTTTAATTTTGAGCAGTATTAGTAAGGATTTGGGTCATGAGGCTCACACAAGTTACTCAAAAAACCCTCTTAGAACTTCACAGCTCAGGAGACAGTAGAACATAGAAAGCCTATGTTCACTCTGTCGAGTGTGCACTTTTGTCTCCTGAGCTGTGCGCTCCTGCGAGGACTTTTAAGCAATTGGTGGGGGTCTTACTACCTAAATAGACTGTCATTCATCTGATGAATGAGCAAAACGTTTGTTCACTGGTTGAAATGATTTTTTAATTAATTAATATCATCATACTCAGCAGCAGATCATCCTTTTCAATCAAGACGTGCTGCCAAGAACAATGCTATTCTGAGCACATAGAACGATAACATTAAAAATCATGAAAGTGCGATCGGTCTGTCTAAACAGGCCATTAAATGGCCACTCTTCCAATTCATATTGGCTATCGAAAGTTGTTTAAATTCCATGATTGGTCAGTATAACTTCAAACTTAGATTCATGTACCTTATATTTGATGTCTAATCTGATTACAGTTGATCTCATCCCTTCTTCATGTGGTCCTGACACGTGGGTGACTTTTCACAGCCACATTTTGTCTCTGCAGATGACCTTTCTCTCCAGTCTTCTGCAGCACATCTTGACACAGTGCCTTTACAAATAATAGTGTAATTATAATTCCACCTGAATAAAAATATCTGCCCTAGCAGAGCTTTAAGTAAAAGTATATAGATCAGGATGTAGTATGCCTATGTCACTGATTTATCATTGACAACCAATAGGAGACAGGGCAATATGATGAGAACCTTGCTTCATGGAGAATATACAGTGGGGCAAAAAAGTATTTAGTCAGTCAGCAATAGTGCAAGTTCCACCACTTAAAAAGATGAGAGGCGTCTGTAATTTACATCATAGGTAGACCTCAACTATGGGAGACAAACTGAGAAAAAAAAAATCCAGAAAATCACATTGACTGTTTTTTTAACATTTTATTTGCATATTATGGTGGAAAATAAGTATTTGGTCAGAAACAAACAATCAAGATTTCTGGCTCTCACAGACCTGTAACTTCTTCTTTAAGAGTCTCCTCTTTCCTCCACTCATTACCTGTAGTAATGGCACCTCTTTAAACTTGATATCAGTATAATAAGACACCTGTGCACACCCTCAAACAGTCTGACTCCAAACTCCACTATGGTGAAGACCAAAGAGCTGTCAAAGGACACCAGAAACAAAATTGTAGCCCTGCACCAGGCTGGGAAGACTGAATCTGCAATAGCCAACCAGCTTGGAGTGAAGAAATCAACAGTGGGAGCAATAATTAGAAAATGGAAGACATACAAGACCACTGATAATCTCCCTCGATCTGGGGCTCCACGCAAAATCCCACCCTGTGGGGTCAGAATGATCACAAGAACGGTGAGCAAAAATCCCAGAACCACGCAGGGGGACCTAGTGAATGAACTGCAGAGAGCTGGGACCAATGTAACAAGGCCTACCATAAGTAACACACTACACCACCATGGACTCAGATCCTGCAGTGCCAGACGTGTCCCACTGCTTAAGCCAGTACATGTCCGGGCCCGTCTGAAGTTTGCTAGAGAGCATTTGAATGATCCAGAGGAGTTTTGGGAGAATGTCCTATGGTCTGATGAAACCAAACTGGAACTGTTTGGTAGAAACACAACTTGTCGTGTTTGGAGGAAAAAGAATACTGAGTTGCATCCATCAAACACCATACCTACTGTAAAGCATGGTGGTGGAAACATCATGCTTTGGGGCTGTTTCTCTGCAAAGGGGCCAGGACGACTGATCCGGGTACATGAAAGAATGAATGGGGCCATGTATCGTGAGATTTTGAGTGCAAACCTCCTTCCATCAGCAAGGGCATTGAAGATGAAACGTGGCTGGGTCTTTCAACATGACAATGATCCAAAGCACACTGCCAGGGCAACGAAGGAGTGGCTTCGTAAGAAGCATTTCAAGGTCCTGGAGTGGCCTAGCCAGTCTCCAGATCTCAACCCTATAGAAAACCTTTGGAGGGAGTTGAAAGTCCGTGTTGCCAAGCGAAAAGCCAAAAACATCACTGCTCTAGAGGAGATCTGCATGGAGGAATGGGCCAACATACCAACAACAGTGTGTGGCAACCTTGTGAAGACTTACAGAAAACGTTTGACCTCTGTCATTGCCAACAAAGGATATATTACAAAGTATTGAGATGAAATTTTGTTTCTGACCAAATACTTATTTTCCACCATAATATGCAAATAAAATGTTAAAAAAACAGACAATGTGATTTTCTGGATTTTTTTTTCTCAGTTTGTCTCCCATAGTTGAGGTCTACCTATGATGTAAATTACAGACGCCTCTCATCTTTTTAAGTGGTGGAACTTGCACTATTGCTGACTGACTAAATACTTTTTTGCCCCACTGTAGTTTGTATTAGCAAAGCCAAATCAGTGGGGATTAAAGAAACAGCCTATCTGACAACCCAGACATGACACATTAATTAATACAGGTGTACACAAGGAACATACAAAAACCTATAGATTATTGTTTAAGAATAGCCTATTCTGCACTATATAAGTAATCTAAAAACTCTGCAGTGCTCCTCTAAGCCTTATACATTTAACATGGCAGTAGATACAGTACAGTGCCTTTTAATCTGTTTCACCTTGATATCATTCTAGACATAAAGGTGGTAATAGTTAGTTTTAGTTGACTATCTACAATGGCACCTGTCAGCTTTATCTGAAAACCAGAGGAAATTCCATTCCTAATGGTGACAGCATATTTCTTGCACTTCCTGATTTGTCAGAAGTTAGATGTTGTTAACAGGGAATGGAAACATAGCCATGTGAACACCTATTGCCAAGGCGGAGAAGATACAGAGTTCAAGTCACAGGTCAACAACTGATGGTGTTGTTAGACACTGAGGTCATATATATCAGCTTGAAAGTATTGAAGCCACTCGACATAGGACGTGACAGATGCTATACTCTTGAGTCAATTTTATGGAGCTATTGAATGATTCTTGTAGCTATATTGTCCTATTGAAGTGGATCCATATTTAACAATAAACATGAATAAGTGGAATAATGTTTCATCAAGAAATCTAATCTCTTTAAGCTCTGTAACACTTTGGTCATGACTATTTTCTCTCTCTGACCTCACTACAGTTTAGTTCTTAGCTTGCAGAGATTTGCCATAGGCAGCTGTTATCACTCCTGTATGACAACATGGCCAATGACATTGATTTGCTCCTTATCGAGTATATAATTTGCCACTAACCAGTCAGACTCTTATTTTTCTTGTGCAGTGCAAATAAACACACTATGTACTTAACCCTTTAATTGTGCATGCAAGCTCTATTTTTTTCCCTTGGTCACATTTTAACCCCTTAGTGACAGAGCCAATTTGGTACTTAATGACCGAGCCAATTTTTACAATTCTGAGCACTGTCCCTTTATGAGGTTATAACTCTGTAACGCTTTAACAGATCCCGCTGATTCAGAGACTGTTTTTTCGTTACATATTGTACTTCATGTTAGTTGTAACATTTCTTCGATACTACTTGCGATTATTTATGGAAAAAATGGAAATATGGTGAAAATTTTTAAAATTTTGCAATTTTCAAACTTTGTATTTTTATGCCCTTAAATCCAAGAGATATGTCACAAAAGATTGTTAATGAATAACATTTCCCACATGTCTAATTTACATCAGCACAATTTTGGAAACAACATTTTTTTTGTTAGGGAGTTATTAGGGTTAAAAGTTGACCAGCAATTTCTCATTTTTACAACACCATTTTTTTTAGAGACCACATCACATTTGAAGTCATTTTGAGGGGTCTATATGATAGAAAATACCCAAGTCTGACACCATTCTAAAAACTGCACCCCTCAAGGTTCTCAAAACCACATTCAAGAAGTTTATTAACCCTTTTTGTGCTTCACAGGAACTGAAACAATGTGGAAGGAAAAAATGAACATTTTACTTTTTTTGGCAAACATTTTACTTCAGAACCATTTTTTTATTTTCACAAGTGGAAAAACAGAAATGTAACCATAAATTTTGTTGTGCAATTTCTCCTGAATACACCAATATTCCATATGTGGGGGTAAACCACTGTTTGGGCGCACTGCAGAGATTGGAAGAGAAGGAGCACCGTTTGACTTTTTCAATGCAGAATTGGCTGGAAATGAGATTGGATGCCATGTCATGTTTAGAGAGCCCCTGATGTGCCTAAACAGTGGAAACGCTCCACAAGTGACAACATTTTGGAAGCTAGACCCCTTAAGGAACTTATCTAGATGTGTGGTGAGTAGTGTTGAGCATTCCGATACCGCAAGTATCGGGTATCGGCCGATACTTGCGGTATCGGAATTCCGATACCGAGATCCGATATTTTTGTGATATCGGGTATCGGTATCGGAAGTGTAAAATAAAGAATTAAAATAAAAAATATTGTTATATTCACCTCTCCGGCGGCCCCTGGACATCAGCGGGAGGATCCGGCGTCCGGCACGGCTTCTTTCTTCAAAATGCGCGCCTTTAGGACCTGTGGTATGACGTCCCGGCTTCTGATTGGTCGCGTGCCGCCCATGTGACCGCCACGCGACCAATCAGAAGCCGCGACGTCATTCCTCAGCTAAAGTCCTAGAATGAGCGCCTTCTAGGACCTGAGGAATGACGTCGCGGCTTCTGATTGGTCGCGTGGCGGTCACATGGGCGGCACGCGACCAATCAGAAGCCGGGACGTCATTCCACAGGTCCTAAAGGCGGGCATTTTGAAGAAAGAAGCCGTGCCGGACGCCGGATCCTCCCGCTGATGTCCAGGGGCCGCCGGAGAGGTGAATATAACAATATTTTTTATTTTAATTCTTTATTTTACACTTTAATATGGATCCCAGGGCCTGAAGGAGAGTTTCCTCTCCTTCAGACCCTGGGATCCATGAGGATACATTCCGATACTTGATGTCCCATTGACTTGTATTGGTATCGGATATCGGTATCGGCGATATCCGATATTTTTCGGGTATCGGCCGATACTATCCGATACCGATACTTTCAAGTATCGGACGGTATCGCTCAACACTAGTGGTGAGTAGTGTTGTGCGATACCTTCCGATATTTGCAAGTATTGGTATCGGATGGTATCTGTTATGTTTGCTAATGACAGGTGTTATGAAGGCAATCCAGAAACACAGTGTGCTTAGCGATCAGAGCGCACACAGTGATCTGACAAATACCCAAAAATACAAGAACGAGCTCTGAGACGTGGAAACTCTGTAGACTGCACACCTGATCCTATCCTAAACACAACTAAAAGCGGCTGTGGATTGCGCCTAACAACTACCTAGGCAACTCGGCACAGCCTAAGAAACTAGCTAGCCTGAAGATAGAAAAATAGGCCTGACTTGCCCCAGAGAAATTCCCCAAAGGAAAAGGCAGCCCCCCACATATAATGACTGTGAGTAAGATGAAAAGACAAAACGTAGGGATGAAATAGATTCAGCAAAGTGGGGCCCGATATTCTAGGACAGAGCGAGGACAGTAAAGCGAACTTTGCAGTCTACAAAAAACCCTAAAGCAAAACCACGCAAAGGGGGCAAAAAAAACCCACCGTGCCGAACTAACAGCACGGCAGTACACCCTTTGCGTCTCAGAGCTTCCAGCAAAACAAAAGACAAGCTGGACAGAAAAAAAGCAACAAAAAAGCAAAAAGCACTTAGCTATACAGAGCAGCAGGTCACAGGAACAATCAGGAGAAGCTCAGATCCAACACTGAAACATTGACAAGGAGCAAGGATAGCAGCATCAGGCGGAGTTAAGTAATGAAGCAGTTAACGAGCTCACCAGAACACCTGAGGGAGGAAGCTCAGAAGCTGCAGTACCACTTGTGACCACAGGAGTGAATTCAGCCACAGAATTCACAACAGTACCCCCCCCTTGAGGAGGGGTCACCGAACCCTCACCAGAGCCCCCAGGCCGACCAGGATGAGCCGCATGAAAGGCACGAACAAGATCGGAAGCATGAACATCAGAGGTAAAAACCCAGGAATTATCTTCCTGAGCATAACCCTTCCATTTAACCAGATACTGGAGTTTCCGTCTAGAAACACGAGAATCCAAAATCTTCTCCACAATATACTCCAATTCCCCCTCCACCAAAACCGGGGCAGGAGGCTCAACAGATGGAACCATAGGTGCCATGTATCTCCGCAACAACGACCTATGGAATACATTATGTATGGAAAAGGAGTCTGGGAGGGTCAAACGAAAAGACACAGGATTGAGAACCTCAGAAATCCTATATGGACCAATAAAACGAGGTTTAAATTTAGGAGAGGAAACCTTCATAGGAATATGACGAGAAGATAACCAAACCAGATCCCCAACACGAAGTCGGGGACCCACACGGCGTCTGCGATTAGCGAAAAGTTGAGCTTTCTCCTGGGACAAGATCAAATTGTCCACTACCTGAGTCCAGATCTGCTGCAACCTATCCACCACAGAATCCACACCAGGACAGTCCGAAGACTCAACCTGTCCTGAAGAGAAACGAGGATGGAACCCAGAATTGCAAAAAAATGGAGAAACCAAGGTAGCCGAGCTGGCCCGATTATTAAGGGCGAACTCAGCCAACGGCAAAAAGGACACCCAATCATCCTGGTCTGCAGAAACAAAACATCTCAGATATGTTTCCAAGGTCTGATTGGTTCGTTCGGTCTGGCCATTAGTCTGAGGATGGAAAGCCGAGGAAAAGGATAGGTCAATGCCCATCCTACCACAAAAGGCTCGCCAAAACCTTGAAACAAACTGGGAACCTCTGTCAGAAACAATATTCTCAGGAATGCCATGCAACCGAACCACATGCTGAAAGAACAAAGGTACCAAATCAGAGGAGGAAGGCAATTTAGCCAAGGGCACCAGATGGACCATTTTAGAAAAGCGATCACAGACCACCCAAATGACTGACATCTTTTGAGAAACGGGAAGGTCAGAAATGAAATCCATCGAAATATGTGTCCAAGGCCTCTTTGGGACCGGCAAGGGCAAAAGCAACCCACTGGCACGAGAACAGCAGGGCTTAGCCCTAGCACAAATCCCACAGGACTGCACAAAAGTACGTACATCCCGTGACAGAGATGGCCACCAGAAGGATCTAGCCACTAACTCTCTGGTACCAAAGATTCCAGGATGACCAGCCAACACCGAACAATGAAGTTCAGAGATAAGTTTATTAGTCCACCTATCAGGGACGAACAGTTTCTCTACTGGACAACGATTAGGTTTATTCGCCTGAAATTTTTGCAGCACCCGCCGCAAATCAGGGGAGATGGCAGACACAATGACTCCTTCCTTGAGGATACCCGCTGGCTCAGATAAACCCGGAGAGTCGGGCACAAAACTCCTAGACAGAGCATCCGCCTTCACATTTTTAGAGCCCGGAAGGTACGAAATCACAAAGTCGAAGCGGGCAAAAAATAACGACCAACGGGCCTGTCTAGGATTCAAGCGCTTGGCAGACTCGAGATAAGTCAAGTTCTTATGATCAGTCAATACCACCACGCGATGCTTAGCTCCTTCAAGCCAATGACGCCACTCCTCGAATGCCCACTTCATGGCCAGCAACTCTCGATTGCCCACATCATAATTACGCTCAGCGGGCGAAAACTTCCTGGAAAAGAAAGCACATGGTTTCATCACCGAGCAATCAGAACCTCTCTGTGACAAAACCGCCCCTGCTCCAATCTCAGAAGCATCAACCTCGACCTGGAACGGAAGAGAAACATCTGGCTGACACAACACAGGGGCAGAACAAAAACGACGCTTCAACTCCTGAAAAGCTTCCACAGCAGCAGAAGACCAATTAACCAAATCAGCACCCTTCTTGGTCAAATCGGTCAATGGTTTGGCAATGCTAGAAAAATTACAGATGAAGCGACGATAAAAATTAGCAAAGCCCAGGAACTTTTGCAGACTTTTCAGAGATGTCGGCTGAATCCAATCCTGGATGGCTTGGACCTTAACTGGATCCATCTCGATAGTAGAAGGGGTAAAGATGAACCCCAAAAATGAAACTTTCTGCACACCGAAGAGACACTTTGATCCCTTCACAAACAAAGAGTTAGCACGCAGGACCTGAAAAACCATTCTGACCTGCTTCACATGAGACTCCCAATCATCTGAGAAGATCAAAATGTCATCCAAGTAAACAATCAGGAATTTATCCAGATACTCACGGAAGATGTCATGCATAAAAGACTGAAACACAGATGGAGCATTGGCAAGTCCGAACGGCATCACTAGATACTCAAAATGACCCTCGGGCGTATTGAATGCAGTTTTCCATTCATCTCCTTGCCTGATTCTCACCAGATTATACGCACCACGAAGATCTATCTTAGTGAACCAACTAGCCCCCTTAATCCGAGCAAACAAGTCAGATAACAATGGCAAGGGATACTGAAATTTAACAGTGATCTTATTAAGAAGGCGGTAATCAATACACGGTCTCAGCGAACCATCCTTCTTGGCTACAAAGAAGAACCCTGCTCCCAGTGGTGATGACGATGGGCGAATATGTCCCTTCTCCAGGGATTCCTTCACATAACTGCGCATAGCGGCGTGTTCGGGCACGGATAAATTAAATAATCGACCTTCAGGGAATTTACTACCAGGAATCAAATTGATAGCACAATCACAATCCCTATGCGGAGGTAGAGCATCGGACTTGGGCTCTTCAAATACATCCTGATAATCAGACAAGAACTCTGGGACCTCAGAAGGGGTGGATGACGAAATTGACAAAAATGGAACATCACCATGTACCCCCTGACAACCCCAGCTGGATACCGACATGGAATTCCAATCCAATACTGGATTATGGGTTTGTAGCCATGGCAACCCCAACACGACCACATCATGCAGATTATGCAACACCAGAAAGCGAATAACTTCCTGATGTGCAGGAGCCATGCACATGGTCAGCTGGGCCCAGTATTGAGGTTTATTCTTGGCCAAAGGTGTAGCATCAATTCCTCTCAATGGAATAGGACACCGCAAAGGCTCCAAGAAAAACCCACAACGTTTAGCATAATCCAAATCCATCAGATTCAGGGCAGCGCCCGAATCCACAAACGCCATGACAGAAAACGACAACAAAGAGCATATCAAGGTAATGGACAGAAGGAATTTGGACTGTACAGTACCAATGACGGCAGACCTAGCGGACCGCTTAGTGCGCTTAGGACAATCAGAAATAGCATGAGTGGAATCACCACAGTAGAAACACAGACCATTCAGACGTCTGTATTCCTGCCGTTCAACTCTAGTCATAGTCCTATCGCACTGCATAGGCTCAGGTTTAACCTCAGGCAGTACCGCCAAATGGTGCACAGATTTACGCTCGCGCAAGCGTCGACCGATCTGAATGGCCAAAGACAAAGACTCATTCAAACCAGCAGGCATAGGAAATCCCACCATGACATCCTTAAGAGCCTCAGAGAGACCCTTTCTGAACAAAGCTGCCAGCGCAGATTCATTCCACTGAGTGAGTACTGACCATTTCCTAAATTTCTGACAATATACTTCTATATCATCCTGACCCTGGCACAAAGCCAGCAAATTTTTCTCAGCCTGATCCACTGAATTAGGCTCATCGTACAGCAATCCGAGCGCCAGGAAAAACGCATCGACACTACTCAATGCAGGGTCTCCTGGCGCAAGAGAAAATGCCCAGTCTTGAGGGTCGCCGCGCAAAAAAGAAATAATAATCAAAACCTGTTGAATAGGATTACCAGAAGAATGAGGTTTCAAGGCCAGAAATAGCTTACAATTATTTTTGAAACTTAGAAACTTAGTTCTATCTCCAAAAAACAAATCAGGAATAGGAATTCTTGGTTCTAACATAGATTTCTGATCAATAGTATCTTGAATTTTTTGTACATTTATAACGAGATTATCCATTGAAGAGCACAGACCCTGAATATCCATGTCCACACCTGTGTCCAGAATCACCCAAATGTCTAGGGGAAAAAAAAAAAAAGTGAACACAGAGCAGAAAAAAAAAAAAAAAAATGATGTCAGAACTTTTTCTTTCCCTCTATTGAGAATCATTAGTTAGGCTCCTTTTACTGTTATGTTTGCTAATGACAGGTGTTATGAAGGCAATCCAGAAACACAGTGTACTTAGCGATCAGAGCGCACACAGTGATCTGACAAATACCCAAAAATACAAGAACGAGCTCTGAGACGTGGAAACTCTGTAGACTGCACACCTGATCCTATCCTAAACACAACTAAAAGCGGCTGTGGATTGCGCCTAACAACTACCTAGGCAACTCGGCACAGCCTAAGAAACTAGCTAGCCTGAAGATAGAAAAATAGGCCTGACTTGCCCCAGAGAAATTCCCCAAAGGAAAAGGCAGCCCCCCACATATAATGACTGTGAGTAAGATGAAAAGACAAAACGTAGGGATGAAATAGATTCAGCAAAGTGGGGCCCGATATTCTAGGACAGAGCGAGGACAGTAAAGCGAACTTTGCAGTCTACAAAAAACCCTAAAGCAAAACCACGCAAAGGGGGCAAAAAAACCCCACCGTGCCGAACTAACGGCACGGCGGTACACCCTTTGCGTCTCAGAGCTTCCAGCAAAACAAAAGACAAGCTGGACAGAAAAAAAGCAACAAAAAAGCAAAAAGCACTTAGCTATACAGAGCAGCAGGTCACAGGAACAATCAGGAGAAGCTCAGATCCAACACTGAAACATTGACAAGGAGCAAGGATAGCAGCATCAGGCGGAGTTAAGTAATGAAGCAGTTAACGAGCTCACCAGAACACCTGAGGGACGAAGCTCAGAAGCTGCAGTACCACTTGTGACCACAGGAGTGAATTCAGCCACAGAATTCACAACAGGTATCAGCCGATACCGGCAAAATATCGGATCTCGCCGATACCGAGTTCCGATACCAATACAAGTCAATGGGACAATGAATGTATCCTGTATGGTTCCCAGGGTCTGAAGGAGAGGAAACTCTCCTTCAGGCCCTGGGATCCATATTAATGTAAAAAATAAAGAATAAAAATAAAAAATATGGCTATACTCACCCCTCCGAAGAACCCTGGCTGTCACCGCTGCAAGCATCCGCCTCCGTCCTTAAGAATGCTGTGAGTGAAGGACCTTCGATAACGTCGCGGTCAGGTGAGCGGTCACGTGAGCAGTCAGGTGACTGGTCACCTGATCGCGATGTCATCGAAGGTCCTTCACTCACAGCATTCTTAAGGACGGAGGCGGACGCTTGCAACGGTGACAGCCAGGGTTCTTCGGAGGGGTGAGTATAGCCATATTTTTTATTTTTATTCTTTATTTTTTACATTAATATGGATCCCAGGGCCTGAAGGAGAGTTTCCTCTCCTCCAGACCCTTGGAACCATATGCACCGCACAATCCGATACCGATTTACGATATCACAAAAATATCGGATCTCGGTATCGGAATTCCAATACAGCAAATATCGTCCGATACCCGATACTTGCAATATCGGAATGCTCAACACTAGTGGGAGGCACTTTGAACCCCCAAGTGATTCACAGAAGTTTATAACGTAGAGCCGTGAAAATAAAAAATCGCCTTTGTTTACACAAAAATGATCTTTTCGCCCACATATTCTTATTTTCACAAGGGTAACAGGAAAAATCAGACCACAAAAGTTGTTGCGCAATATCTCCTGAGTACGTCGATACCCCATATGTGGGGGTAAACCACTGTTTGGGCGCACCGCAGAGCTTGGAAGAAAAGGAGTGCTGTTTTACTTTTTCAATGTAGAATTGGCTGGAATTGAGATCGAACGGGGAAACCCCCCACAAGTGACACCATTTTGGAAACCAGACCCCTTAAGGAACTTATCTAGATGTGTCGTGAGCACTTTAAACCCCCAGATGCTTCACGGAAGTTTATAACGTAGAGCTGTGAAAATAAAAAAATCCCATTTTTTCTACAAAAATGATTTTTGCCCCCAAATATTTTATTTTTACAAGGGTAACAGGAGAAATTAGACCACAATAGTTGTTGTGCAATTTCTCCTGAGTACATCGATACCACATATGTGGGGGTAAACCACTGTTTGGGCGCACCGCAGAGCTTGGAAGAGAAGGAGTGCCGTTTTACTTTTTCAATGTAGAATTGGCTGGAATTGAGATCAGACGCCATGTCGCGTTTGGAGAGCCCCTGATGTGCCTAAACAGTAGAAACCCCCCACAAGTGACCCCATTTTGGAAACTAGACCTCTTAAGGAACTTATCTAGATGTATGGTGAGCACTTTAAATCCCCAAGTGCTTCACAGAAATTTATAAAGTAGAGCCGTGAAAATAAAACATCCTTTTTTTTCCTCAAAAATGATTTTTTAGCCTGCAATTTTTTATTTTCTCTAGGTAACAAGAAACATTGGACCTCAAAATCTGTTGACCAGTTTGTCCTGAGTATGCTGATACCCCGTATGTGGAGGGGCACTGTTTGGGCACCCATCGGGGGGCTCGGAAGGGAAGGAGCGCCGCTTGGAATGCAGACTTTGGTGGGATGGTCTGTGGGCGTCATGTTGCATTTGCAGAGCTCCTGTTGTACCTAAACAGTAGAAACCCCCCACAAATGACCCCATTTTGGAAACTAGACCCCCCCAAATAGCTTATCTAGATGTGTGGTGAGCACTATGAACCCCCAACTGCTTCACAGAAGTTTATAATGTAGAGCCATGAAAATAAAAAATCATATTTTTTCCACAAAAAATGATCATTTCACCCCCAAATTTTTACTTTCACAAACAAGGGTAACAGTAGAAATTAGACCCAAAAATTTATTGTGCAATTTGTCCTGAATATGCTGGTGCCCCATGTGTGGGGGACCACTGTTTGGGCGCACGGCAGAGCTTGGAAGGGAAGGAGCGTCGTTTTGGAATGCAGACTTTGATAGAATGGTCTGCTGGCGTTATGTTGTGTTTGCAGAGCCCTGATGTACCTAAACAGTAAACCCCCCCACAAGTGACCCCATTTTGGAAACAAGACCCCACATGGAACTTATCTAGATGTGTGGTGAGAACTTTGAATGCCCAAGTGCTTCACAGAAGTTTATAATGGAGAGTCGTGAAAATAATTTTTTTTTTCACAAAAAAGATTTGTTAGCCCCCAAGTTTTTATTTTCACAAGGGTAACAGGAGAAATTGGACCCCAAAAGTAGTCCAATTTTTCCCGAGTACACTGATGCCTCATATGTTGGGGTAAACCACTGTTTGGGCGCACTGCAGAGCTCAGAAGGGAGGGAGTACCATTTGACTTTTTGAGCGCAAAATTGGCTGTCGTGTTTGGAGACCCCCTGATGTACCTAAACAGTGGAAATCCCCCAATTCTAACTCCAACCCTAACCTTAACACACCCCTAACCCTAATCCCAACCCGATCCATAATCCTAATCACAACCCTAACGATAATTACAACCCTAACCCCAAAAAAACTCTAATCTCAACCCTAACCATAACCCTAATCAAAACCTTAAATCCAACACACCCCTAATCCTAATCTCAACCCTAACCTCAAACCTAACCCTAATCCCAATACACCCCATCCCTAATCCCAACCCTAACCTTAACCCTAATCCCAAGCCTAACCCTAATCCCAAACCTAACCCTAATGCCTGCCCTAACCCTAACACCAACCCTAATCCAAACCCTAAACCCTAATCCCAACTCTAACCCTAACTTTAGCCCCAACCCTAGCCCTGGCCCTAACCCTAACCCTAGCCCTAACCATAAGCCTAGCCCAAACCCTAAATTTAGCCCCAACCCTAACCCTAGCCCTAACTTTTACCCCAACCCTAACCCTAGCCCTAACTCTAGCCCAACCATAACCCTAGCCCTAACTTTAGCCCCAACCCTAACCCTAGCCCTAACCCTAAAGCTACTTTCACACTTGCGTCGTGTGGCATCTGTCGCAATCCGTTGTTTTGGACAAAAAAACGGATCCTGCAAATGTGCCCGCAGGATGCGTTTTTTGCCCATAGACTTGTATTGCTGATGGATTGCGACGGATGGCCACACGTCACGTCCGTCGTGCACTGGATCCGTTGTGTTTTGGTGGACCGTCGCCACAAAAAAGTTCAATATAATTTTTTTTGTACGTCGCATCGGCCATTTCCGACCGCGCATGCATGGCCGTAACTCTGCCCCCTCCTCCCCAGGACATAGACTGGGCAGCGAATGTGTTGAAAAACTGCATTTGCTGCCCACGTTGTGCACAATTTTCACAACGTGCATCTGTACGTCGGGCTGACGCATTGCGACGGCCCTGTACCGACGCAAGTGTGAAAGAAGCCTAACCCTCGCCCTAACTCTAAATTTAGCCCGATCCCTAACCCTAACCCTAAATTTAGCCCCAACCCTAACCCTAAATTTAGCCCCAACTCCTCTAGCTGCTGGCCGGCAGATCAAGGCGAGCACACTGCGCATGCGCCCGCCATTTTCTCACCAGATGAAGAAGCCGGTGGGCAGGAGGACCCAGGGACACCGGGACACCGGTAAGTATAACATGGTCCCCGAATACCCCTATTTCTCTGTCCTCTGATGTGCGATCACATCAGAGGACAGAGAATGACATCGCTTTTTTTTTGGCGGCCGCCGGTAAACAGTTCTTTGGGGTCTAGGCTACCCAAAGATCTTTCGGGTGCCGGCCGGTGGGCGCACTGCGCATGCACCCGCCATTTTTTGGCCGGATCAAGATGGTGGTGCCCATCAGGAGCGACGAGGAGCACCGGGGAGACAGGTGAGTATCGGGGGGACCCCATTTCTCTGTCTTCTGATATGCGATCACATCAGAGGACAGAGAAATTAAATGGGAAATCGGGGGGTTTTGTTTGCCACCGCCGGTAAACGGTTAATTACCGGCGATCGCAACCCGGGGTCGGTAAAAAAACCCCGAATCATGTTCTCTGGGGTCTTGGCTACCCCCGGCAACCGAGACTACAGAGAAAATCCAATTCTGGGGGGCCCTATTCACTTTTTCCACAGCGCCGTTATCGTTGATTTCCGTTATAAGTAGCTGACTTGGCAAAATGTCATACATTTGTGATGTCACACTAGGATAGATAATCAAAAGTATTATTTTGTCCAGCATCCACATTAAAAGATCTATGTGAATTGATTCACACCATCTCTATATTTAATTAGGGTGATATAAAAAAGTATATATATTGTGGTATATCGGCTCACTTGGATGCACATGGAGGTAGTCATGGGAACACTGCAGCTTTAAAGATGTATTTGGTTTATTAGACACGACATAAACTAAGTTTAAGCACAAAAATAAACATGGCCCAATAAGCAAAACACAAACCACTTCTCTCTGGAGTGTTCCTTTCCAGCCACTGACACCCACCTTCCTTTGTAAGCAAGCTACTTTAGCCCCAGACCATGTGACTCCTCCACCAATATAACTGATCACATGACTGTGACACCACACAGGTCCTGTCAGCACATGGCGGTGCTGGCTCTGCAGGTGGAGATGATAAGGTGGACACCCTCCCACCCACTCTATGGATGTTTGCATGAAAACCAATACATTATGCAACTTAGCTTAGACCTCACAGCATGTAGTGTGCTGGAGGAAAATACTCTGGGTTTAATATCACTGACAACATTAAGAATAGTGATACATAACTTCCCTCCAGTACTTTACCAGTGACTTTGTCACAATGTATATAGTTACATTTCAGCAGTCTTACACAATATAGACAGATATAATGAAAAAAACAACATTTTTCATTTGAGGCATTAAGAGTTGGTGGATGAGCAAGGTAAGTCAAAGATAAAGGAATTACAGCAGTCAATCTGATGTATGAATTGGATATAAACAAGCATTTTTGGGGATTTTGTTTATAAGGTGTATGGTGGGGTCGAATCACTTGTATGGCTGTTGGGGAACCTGGTTGAGGAGGAGAATAGCTATTCAGAGAATCCTGTATTAGGCTAGGAAATAAATAGATAATTTGTGGATATACCCATCCCCCTCAATATCAGTGAATGTTTAACCAGAATAAAAAGCTTTATTCAGTTAGAGTCTGAAGTATGATATAAAATATAACTATAACCTAATTTGAGTTAATTTAGAGTCCAAGGTTAGTGTGGTAGATCGGCTCCCTCAGCTGCACACAGAGGTAGTCAATGGAACACTGCACCTTTAAGGATTCACTTGGTTTATTAGTACAGCATAAACCAAGGACAAGCACAAAAATAAATGCTGCCCATTGGGCAAAACAGCAAAACTAAATGGTAGCCGTGCAGTCCTTGCACTAGTGGGGGTCAGCCCACTCAGGGTTAACAATGTCCTTACACAAACACTATGTGCACCAACACTCTCCTGGAGTCTTCTTCTCAAAGCCCTCAAATAACCCTGGAGCTCAGCTATTTAAAGCCAGACCATGTGACTCTCCATCATGTGACTGATCACATGATCCTGACATCACACAGGTCCTGTAAGAACTCTACAGGGGAGATATGTGGACATTCTTCCTCCCCTTTATGAATATCCACTAAAACCAGCCCAAAATATAACATGCAGTAAACCGACCCAAGACGTAGTGTGCTGGAGGAAACTATTCTGGTTTTATATCACTGATGGCATCATGCACAGTGACAAGTATCTCCCTTCTATCACTTCACCAGTGACTGTCACAGTAGATACTCCTATCCTTCTGTCTAAGCAAGAGTAAAGCATTCAATTTGGGTCTCTCTCTTATTAGTACAAACATTTCAATAGTATTTTATTTGATTACATTCACAATTTCAAGGTGTAAAGTATATACAGTGGGAAAAATAAGTATTTGATACAGTGCCGATTTTGCAAGTTTTCCCACCTACAAAGAGTGGAGAGGTCTGCAATTGTGTTTGTAGGTACACTTAAACTGTGAGAGAAAAAATCTAAACAAAAACAAAAAAACAACAGAAAATCACATTGTATGATTTTAACATAATTAATTTGCAATTTATTGAATTAAATAAGTTTTTTTATCACCTACTAACCAGCAAGAATTCTGGCTCTCACAGATTTTTTAGTTTTTCTTTGATAAGCCCTCCTACTCTGCGCTCAATACCTCACTACCTGTATTAGTTGCACTTGTTTGAACTCGTTACCTGTATAAGAGACACATGTCCACACAATCAATCCCGCAGCAATCTCTCCACCATGGCAAAGCCCAACAGCTGTCTAAGGACACCAGGACAAAATTGTAGACATGCACAAGGACAGTAAGCAAGCAGCTTGGTGAGGAGTAGTGTTGAGCGATACCTTCCGATATTTGAAAGTATCGGTATCGGATGGTTTCGGCCGATATTCAAAAAATATTGGATATCGCCGATACCGATACCCGATACCAATGCAAGTCAATGGGAAACAAATATTGGAATGTATCCTGGATGGTTCCCAGGGTCTGAAGGAGAGGAAACTCTCCTTCAGGCCCTGGGATCCATATTAATGTAAAAAATAAAGAATAAAAATAAAAAATATGGCTATACTCACCCCTCCGACGAACCCTGGCTGTCACCGCTGCAAGCGTTCGCCTCCGTTCCGGAGAATGCAGAGAGTGAAGGACCTTCGATGACGTCGCAGTCAGGTGACCTGACTGCTCACGTGACCGTGATGTCATCGAAGGTCCTTCACTCACTGCATTCTCAGGAACGGAGGCGGACGCTTGCAGCGGTGACAGCCAGGGTTCGTCGGAGGGGTCAGTATAGCCATATTTTTTATTTTTATTCTTTATTTTTTACATTAATATGGATCCCAGGGCCTGAAGGAGAGTCTCCTCTCCTCCAAACCCTGGGAACCATACGCACCGCACACGCCGATTCCGATTTCCAATATCACAAAAATATCGGAACTCGGTATCGGAATTCCGATACAGCAAATATCGGCCGATACCCGATACTTGCAGTATCGGAATGCTCAACACTAGTGAGGAGGCATCAATTTTTGGCACAATTGTGAGAAAATGGAAGAAACACAAGATGACTGTGAATCTTCCTCGGTCTGGGGCTCCATGCAAGATCTTACCTTGTGGGGTAACGATGATTCTGAGAAAGGTTGGGAATCATCACAGACCTATAAAGGAGGACCTGGCCAATGACCTAAGGCTTGGACCACAGTACATTACTGTTAGTAACACACTACGCCATCATGGATTAAAATCCTGCGGCAGAGCACACAAGGTTCCGCTGCTCACCCCAGCATATGTCCAGGCCAATTTGAAGCTTGCCAATGACCATCTGCATGATCCAGAGGAGATATGGGAAATGGTCATGTGGTCAGATGAGAATGTGGTCAGATGAAACCAAAATAGAACTTTTTTTGTATAAACTTCACTCGCCATGTTTGGAAGAAGAAGGATGAGTATAACTCCAAGAACACTGTCCCAACTGTGAAGCATGGAGGAGGAAGCATCATATTTTGGGGGTGGTTTGGAAAGGGTACAGGATGATTTCACCATGTTGAATGGAGAATGGATGGGGTCATGTATTGCAACATTTTGGCTAACAACCTCCTTCCCTCAGTAAGAGCATTGAAGATGGGTCGTGGCTGGATCTTCCAGCATAACAATGACCTGAAACAGACAGCCAGGGCAACTGATGACTGGCTCTGGTAGGAGCATTTCAATGTCTTGGAATGGCCTAGCTAGTCTCCAGACCTGAACCCAATAGAAAATCTTTCTAGGGAGCTGAAACTCAATGTTGCCCAGTGACAACCCTGAAACCTGAAAGATATGGAGAAGATCTTTATGGAGGATTGAGCTAAGATCCCTGCTGATGTGAGTGCAAACATGGTCAAAAACTACAGGAAACGTCTGACCTCCATAATTGCAAACAAAGATATATGTGCAAAAGTTTTAGGAAGATATAGAAAAAATGCTGCAAAATAGGAATGCTTTTGAAAATGTAAGCATCAATTTTCAGTTTTGTCAATAAAATGCAAAATGAAGGAACAAAAGGAAAATATGAATCAAATTAACAATTAGTGTGATCCTCCTTTTATCTTTAACACAGTATAAATTCTTCTAGGTACTCTTATAGTTAGTTTTTGAAGGAACTCTATAAGAAGGTTGTTTTAAAGACCTTAGAGAAACTGACCACATATTTTCCATGGATTTTGGATTGCACAAATCCCTCAGATGCTTCATGTAAAGCGAGACAGATATGGTAGTGCTCAGATTTAAATCAGAGCTCTTTGGGATCCAAATCTTTACTTCCAAGTCTTCTTAGTTTGGTTGGGGTTATTGTCCATCTGCTTAATAATTTTGGGGACAAACAGAAGCTTCATTGATGGTATTGCATGATTTATACGTCCTTACCACCTCTGAGATAATGCCACTGCTGGATATCTTCTGATTTTGAAGAGCAAAGAGTGTAATGTGTCTTTCTAGGCTAAGCTTCCTTGGTCAACCACTGTGTTCACAGTCCTAAGTGTTGCCCACTTTTTGATGTATCTAATACTGAGAGATACAGAAAGATACGTATTTATCATGCAATACCATCAGAGAGGCACCCAATTGGCTCCAAATTTAACATCTCAACCTTTCAAAGGGTTCCTACTTTGCAGCTTTTTTTCCACAACTGTCAGAAACACTTGTGTGTGTGTGTATATATATATATATATATATATATATATATATATATATATATATATATATATATACACACACACAGTCTTAAGGACCGGCGGAATGCACCAAGTATAGATAATAAGAAACTAGGTGCGTTCGCAGTCCGAGGTCCACCATGCAGGTAAAAGACCCTGCTGCTAGTAAGACGGACTATATGGCGGTACTAAGTATACACACATGGGTTAACTTCACCCTGCGTGAAGGAAGCGATCCTGTTGCGTCACAGGACCGCAGTACCGCACATAAAGCGCGAGCAAGAAGTCAGCGGACTCAACCCCTACACAGGATTGAAGTCCGATTAGATACTTGCTGGCACAACACCGCAACTGGGTGTGTCAGAGGAACAAAAATAATAATATAAAGGCACAAGAGTGCGAGCGGTGCCGCACTGTCGGACGCCACTAACCATCCAGGCTTGGGTCAGGAAAGCGCAGAGCAAGCGCACGGCGCCGTACTGGCGGACACAGCAACTGGTAGCTGTAATGTGTGTTTCGTGCTGTTGGATAAGTCGGGCGCTAGATAGCAAACATACACCTTCCGCAAACAGACATTCAATAGGGAGGGTTATTTAAAGAGCGACTATCACTCACAACACACACACATATTTACAAGACAATACTAGCGCATGGCCATGCGGTCATGCGCAGTTTATATAGTAGTAGCACAGGAAGCAGCTTCAGAAGTTTTGCCCTTTCAGGACCTGCCAAGAGGACCAGTGGGATGTGCTGCAATACCTGAGCATGTGACCCTCGATCTCCAACGGGAGATCCTGCCCTGGGCATGCTCAGACAGAGAAAAGCAGGACTTAGATCCAGAAACGTCCACTCGCCGCTGCCCAGCACTGGCTTCAATGGCAGAAGCAGGAAAAGCAGCAGTAACTCTTCGCACAGAGTCAGACTGAGCGAGACGCTGGGATCGACGTCCCTGCCGAGCAGACTCCACCGCGGCTGGAGAGGAATGGGAGACCGCAGCGGAGACGGATCGAGATTCCCCCAGTGCAGCAGAGGAAACTCGACTCCTAACACACAGTGGCATGTAAAAGTTTGGGCACCCCTGGTAAAAATTTGTGTTATTTTGACCAGTTATGCAAGTTGAAGATGAAACGATCTCTAAAAGTCCTAAAGCTAAAGATGACACATTTCCTTTGCATTTTAGGCAAAAAAATTAGTAATTTTTTTTACATTTTGAAAGTTAAAAAAAGGAAAACTGGCCAATGCTTAAGAGATTTCTGATAACTTTGACCAAGGTTTCAGACCTTAATTAGCCTGTTAGGGTTCTGACTTGTTCCCTAACATCGTTAGAAAAGGCCAGGTGATACAAATTTTCCAGCTTTATAAAATCCCATCTTCCTCTAACCTTGTGCCAAAAAACAGCAGCCATGGGTTCTTCTAAGCAGCTGCCTAGCACTCTGAAAATGAAAACATTAAAGGCGCACAAAGCAGGAGAAGGCTATAAGAAGATAGCAAAGCATTTTTTCAAATTGCACTTTCCTCAGTTTAAAATGTAATTAAGAAATGGCAGCTAACAGGAAAAGTAGGGGTCAAGATAAAGTCTGGAAAACCATGCATAACTTCAGTGAGAGCTGCTCATAGGCTTGCAAGAGAAGCAAATCAGAACCCCTGCTTGACTGCAAAAAAATACTTCAGATAGATTTAGCAGTCTCTGGAGTTGTGCTACATTGTTGTACGGTTCAGAGATACCTGCACAAATATGACCTTCATGGAAGAGACTTGAGAAGAAAAATCAGAGTCAGAAGTAATCAAAAAGAGCATCAAAACAAGCCTGATGCATTTTTGAAAGAATAGAATAGAAGAAGAGCATCCAGACTTTCTTGAGTGAAGTAAAAAATAAATTGATCATGACAAGGGTTTGTCGGCTATTGCTGACATGCTCTCCGGTTCAGACATGGCACCATAGTCTGCATGGCTTGTCCTCTTGCTGCTGGAGTTCATACCATGGAAAAATTATTTTCTCTTTGATGATGAGTACTTCCTGCAGCGAAGGGGGCCCTCCATGGGATCCAATATGGCCCCCAAATATTTAAATATCTACATGGCTGTCTTCGAGGACAGGTTTGTGTACAGTTCTCTAAGATGGTGCCATGTTCATAGCCAGAGGTGCTATATTGACAACGTTTTCTTTTTATGAGAACAGAGTATGGAAGAACTCATTGGTTTTCAATCTGAGATTAATGGAGTCTATACTGAATCACAATTCACGTTATCTAGTTGTGATGTGTGTTTACAGTACTTGGACATGCTTGTTTACAAGGAATTTGATTACCTGTGTATGGATTTGTTTGCAAAATCAACTACTGATAAGAATAACAACCTTTACTTTTATAGCAATCATCCACTGCAAATGATTTTATCATTGCCCTGGAGTCAGCTTTTCAGAGTGAGGAGGATGGCATCTGATGAATCTAGGGTAGGCGAAAGGTTGGAGGGAATGTGCAATACATTTGTGTCGAGATGGTATCCAGCTCTGGAGATAGTTAGGTTTGAAACCAAAGAATTACATTTGAAAATTGAGGATCTTTTAAAGTTAACCCCTTACCAACCTCCGCCGTACTATTACTGTGGAGGTCGGATCCCCTGCATTGATGTGGGCTCCGGCGATGAACCCGCATCAAAGCTGGGACATGTCAGCTGTTTTCAACAGCTGAGTTTTGCCCACAATAGCGGCAAGTGGAATCGCGATTCACCCACCGCTATTAACTAGTTAAATGCCGCTGTCAAACGCTGAGAGCGGCATTTAACTAACGCTTCGGGCCATTGGGCTGGACATGAGCGCATCGCCGACCCTGTCACATGATCGGGGGTCAGTGATGGGGTCAGCATAATAACCATGGTTGTTGATGCTGGATTGCTGGATTGCTATGAGCGCCACCCTGTGCAATGCAGTAAATCTACTACATAGGGGCGATCTGACGATCGCTCCTATGTAGCAGAGCCGATCGAGTTGTGCCAGCTTCTAGCCTCCCATGGAGGCTATTGAAGCATGGCAAAAGTAAAAAAAAATGTTTTAAAAAATATGAAAAAAATAAAAAAAAATATAAAAGTTTAAATCACCCCTCCTTTCACCCCATTCAAAATAAAACAATAATAAAAAAAATCAAACCTACAAATATTTGGTATCGTCGCATTCAGAATCGCCCGACCTATCAATAAAAAAAGGATTAACCTGATCGCTAAACAGAGTAGCGAGAAAAAAATTGAAATGCCAGAATTTTTTTGGTCGCCGAGACATTGCATTAAAATGTAAGAACTGGCAATCAAAAGAACGTATCTGCACCAAAATGGTATCATTAAAAATGTCAGCTCGGCATGCAAAAAATAAGCCCTCACCTGGCCCCAGATCACGAAAAATGGAGACGCTACCAGTAAAGGAAATTTGCGCATTTTTTTTTAGCAAAGTTTGGAATTTTTTTACCACTTAGATAAAATTTAACCTAGACATGTTTGGTGTCTATGAACTTTTAATGACCTGGAGAATCAAAATGGCAGGTAAGTTTTTGCATTTAGTAAACCTACCAAAAAAGCTAAACAAAAAACCAGTGTGGGATTGCACTTTTTTTGCAATTTCATCGCACTTGGAATTTTTTTCTCGGTTTCTAGTGCACGACATAAATAAAACCAATTATGTTGTTCTAAATTACAACTTGTCCTGCAAAAAACAAGCCCTCACATGGCCATTTTGATGGAAAAATAAAAAAGTTATGGCTCTGGGAAGGAGGGGAGCGAAAAACGAAAACGCAAAACCGAAAAAGGGCAAGGTCTTGAAGGGGTTAAAAGTCTATCAAATAAAACAGGAAGGACTTCATGTGTGTTTACACATTGCCCATTTAAAAGACATTTCCACATTGCCCATTGCAAGATGGTAAGAATATTAGAAAAGGTTACTTTTGTCTAAAGGACATCCTACAAACGAAAATTTTAATTTCACCTCCCCCTCGTTTATCCTGTAGGCGAGGAAGCAATTTAAAGGATAGATTGGTTTTGTCAGATATTGGGTCTAGTAAGAGATCAATACGAACAACATTAAGTACAGCTAGGATGGGTAATTTCCATCTGTAGGATGTGCTTGTTGTAGTAATATGTTGAGGGGAGACTTTTTTGCATCCCTGAAGTGGTAAGCAATACAAAATAAAGGATAGATATACATGTTTCTCTAATTTTATAATTTATTTAGTATCCTGCCCCTGTGAGCTGTTCTATGGTGGTGGGACCACTTCGGAAATAAAAGCACGTATTAGCAAGCACAAAAGCACTTTTAGGACTTGTTGATTTACCAATACCATTCCAAAGTATACCTACACTAGGTCAATGGACCTAGATTAAGGGTGACAGTGTGCCAGTCCAGACACCTAAAATACAAAGGGAATGTGTCATCCTTTCTTGACCTTAGGCCTTTTAGAGACCTTATTATCTTCAACTTGCTTAACTCTTCACAATAATAGTAACTTTGACCAGGGTTACCTAAACCTTTACATGACACTGTATGTATATATTGTCTGGTCTGACTCTTTGTCATTTTGTCTGCTACAAGATCTCCCGCTTAGGTAATTGAGCTTTGAGCTAACTGAGGAGTCACCACTTCTATCTCTTCCATCTGGCCACCTTTGGTTCTCTCTCTGTTGGCAATTTCTCCAATTGTCTTTGTTCGGAGAGCAGTTCTTCCCCTTCTTTCTCTATGTCCTCTGTTAGCCTCAGCTTGAGGACTTCCAGTCTCTCTATACCGCGAGTTGAAGGTGGTGGCAATCTGTTTGCCAATTCCTGCAGCTCTATATTGATCTGCTCCCTCTCACGTCTTAGCTGCTTTATCTGTTTCAGGTATGCTACACGATACTCCAGGAGCATCTGGATATTCCCAAGGCTCTCCATGGATCCAATGACAAGGAATGGAACCATCCCGTCTTCACCCATGACCTGGGCTTCGTCATCAGCCGGAATGCTCACTCTCATCACACCGGACCTATTCACCATCTCCTGCATCACCTTCTCAAATCTTCCGATGACTTCCCTCACTAGACCTCTGGGCACTTGCAAGACGTCTTCTACAATACCCAACCGACTTTGAGCTTTCCTCGCTCGCTCCAGATGTCGAGCAGCTTCCTTATTTCTCAACAAGATCATCTACTTGGTGAGGAGGCATTGTATGTGCATGTCCCTCAGTGTAGCCACCCGCTTCACTGTGACTTCCCTAGTCGACAGTATGACCATTTGATTAGTCTCAGGTGCCCAGTGCACCCTACATGCTTTGACCGCCTTTTTAAAGGCCTCATGCACCTCCTCACTGGCACACGCTTCTCGCAAGTCTTTGGGTACCTCTATCATGCACTTGAAACTGAAATTCTCACCTTCTTGAACATACTGTTGGACCTCATCATCCTTAGCGTCAGCGCAGTTTCTCAAGACCTCGAAGTCCCTTGTATGGCCATCTGCGTGGCACTTCCTCTGCTGAATTTCTTCCTCCATGGAGGCCCCTTCTTTGGTCAGCCTCTCCAGCTCACTCTCCATTGCGATCAGATAGGGAGAGCACAAGAGTTTGATTTCCCTGTCATCCGTGGGTTACTGTCACCCAAGGATTAGTCTCCTTTATTTTGAGCTCTCGGAGAACTTTATCTTGCTCCTCTACCAAGCAGCGATACTCATCTTCTCTCTGGAGAAGCTCCTGCTGATGCTTCTCGTGGGCCTCTCTGAGCACCTCCATATCTTTCAATATGGCCTTATTCATGGTTTGACATGCTGACAGGTGACCTCTGAGCTCATAGACTTCCTTCCTTTAAGAAAGAACAAGCTGTTGTTCGAAATGCGTAATCTGTTATTCATTATCAAGTGAATTCATCCTACTGGACTTCATGTTTTATTCACAATAAATTTGGAATTTTTTTGGAAGCTGGATTTTCCTTTTTTGCTACATATCTTCAGAGTTCCACCTGTTCCTGCATCCGCCTCTATGGTCTCTGCGGGGCTCTCTGTCTGTTCACACTTAGGTACCTCTTGACTCTTTGTAACTTCAGGAATCTCCATCTCCTCAGCATCAGGTACTCCAGAGCCTTCGTCATACTGAGCTACTTCACCCTTTCCGGGCATTGCAGATGTGGATCTACTACAGGTCTGCTTAAACCCCAGCCCATCACAAACTACCTCAGTGCTAGGGTTTGTCAGAGATAAAGTGACCTCCTCATCAAGGACAAAAACGTGATCTGCACCTGACCCTGTCTTTTCCTCATCCTTCTTCTGAGAGGGTGTAGCCTGTCCCACCTTTCTGCAGCCCCCGCGACGAGATGAAGGTGTGTCATTTTTACTTGGCTCCCCCTTACTGCACTCTTTTTCTCTTGCGTTCAAATCACAGTCTGAATCAGGGTCACCCCTCTCACCCCGTCATCCTGGAACAGCAAGTCCCCACTTAAACAGGTGTTGGACCCCTTTTCTGGAGCTACCCTGTTTCCCACAGTCATACGTTTGGTCACACCAACTAAGTCTCTGAGTTGGTTGGACCCACACTTTCTTCCAGTCACCAGGAACTCTGGACTTTTGACCTTAGGTGTCACTATCTGCTTTTTACACACCACACAACACAGAACCACTTCAGCCATCTGTTGTGGTGGGGCTTCCTTAAGAGTCATTTTGGCTCCCTTCTGAGCAATCAGACACTTCCCTTTCCTCACACAAGTCCCAAAATCTTTCAAAGTCCTGGCCTATTACTACAGGGAATGGTAAATCTGGGACTACAGGGACATCATGGCTGGAAATAATAGTGGGCATCTCAATGATTACCCTGGACACTGGATAATCCCTAGCGACCCCATGAATGCAGTGGACTTCCATCTTCCTTCCGGGAATCAGATAGACAGGGAGTGTGGCGATCACCAGTGTCACCAGGCTCTCCGAGTCCAGAAGTCCAGTCACGCACTCTCCATTGACTTCTACAGAACAGCTCTGTGACACTTTGTCAGATGGAAAGTCAGTACAACATCCTGGACATGTGCTGTTCGAACACTGAACATGGCAACAGTACATCGGCGAATTTGCTGCCGCCCCCATTTGGGCCACCGCCCTCTTTTGGGCCACCACCCCCTTTTGGGCCATTTTCTCGTTTAGGGCCACCACCCCTTTAAGGACTCCACCCCCTTCTGGGCAACTACCCCCTTTTGGGATGCCACACTTTTTTGGGATGCTCGCCCCTTTTTGGCCAACCATAATTATTTGGATAACCGCTCCGTTTTTGAGACTCCAACCCCTTTAGGGACACCACCCCACTCTGGGATACACCCCGTGGACTTCCCCATGGTACTCTCAGGTACCACTTCGCACAGTAAAGAAAAAAAATATGTATGTCTCTTTAGGTCAACACTGGCCCTTTTAGAGTCTGCATGATCTGGTCCAGCAATGTATTTTCGACACCTCATCAGTCCCTGCAGGTGCTACCACAGCTCCTGCTGCAGGCACAGCACCTCCGGCTGCCGACCACAAGCCGCTGCTGCTGCCACCGCAGCTCCGGATGCTGCAGAAACTCTTGCTGTAACTGCTCTGCACGGCTCCACCGCAGACTTACGTGGACCCGCCGATCCACAGGAAACTTCATAACCCCGCCGAGTTACCGCCAGATGCCTTCAGTCTTCGTGGCCCTGCCGAGCCACAGCAAGTTGATCAGAGAAAAAAAATAAAAAAATTTCATGAACCCGTCAGTCCACAGCAAACAACTGCACATGTGCTTTATATGAAAAACACAGCCTCTCACTGACTCCGGTCAGCATAACACAGACTCCTGTCCATTACACCCTCGGCTTTACAGCTTAAACACAGTCTCTCACTGATCCCGGTCAGCATAACACGGACTCCTGTCTGTTACCATTTGGTGTTGGCCACACAGGTTCCCCGATCCCTCTTCTCCTCAGAGGTATCCCACAAACAGTTCTCACTTACCCCGGTCAGTATTACACATGGTTGTCAGACCGTCCACTCCTCTGGCTTAGCCGCACTGCAACATGTGCTTCTTGGACCATTGCCCACAGTCTAGCACCATTTGTAAGGATTGTACTCACTCAGATGCGTAAGAGGAAACATGAGGCACATTCTCTACAACGTCCATGTGGGTTTATTTGCTTCATAAACCATCAAGTCAGCAACACAAAGGTAAACAGTCTTTACATCAGGTCGACACACTATTAATGTCCATAGCAGATGCTCTGCTCTCTCAGGCCTGTAGGCACACAGGCTGGGCAATGTCCAGCACTCAGGCTCTATCTGTGTCTGACGGACACAGAAAGACACAGACCACTCTGTAATGTCCAGCCTGGACACACTGGCAGACTCCCAAACCCTCACTCACATGTGCCAAACACACCTCCATAAGGTAGACTGTAACCACACCACAATATACAGTATAGACCAAAAGTTTGGATACACATTCTCATTTAAAGATTTTTCTGTATTTTCTTGACTATGAAAATTGTAAATTCTCACTGTATTCATCAAAACTATGAACTAACACATGTGGAATTATATACTTAACAAAAAAGTGTGAAACAACTGAAAATATGTCTTATATTCTAGGTTCTTCAAAGTAGCCACCTTTTGCTTTGATGACTGCTTTTGCACACTCTTGGAATTCTCTTGATGAGCTTCAGGAGGTAGTCACCGGGAATGGTTTTCACTTCACAGGTGTGCCCTGTCAGGTTTAATAAGTGGGATTTCTTCCTTATAAATGGGGTTGGGACCATCAGTTGTGTTGAGCAGAAGTCTGGTGGATACACAGCTGATTGTCCTACTGAATATACTGTTAGAATTCGTATTATGGAAAGAAATAAGCAGCTAAGTAAAAAAAAAACAGTGGCCATCATTACTTTAAGAAATGAAGGTCACTCAGTCTGAAAAATTGTGAAAACTTTGAAAGTGTCCCCAAGTGCAGTTGCAAAGACCATGAAGCGCTACAAAGAAACTGGCTCACATGAGGACCGCCCCAGGAAAGGAAGACCAAGAGTCACCTCTGCTTCTGAAGATAAGTTTATCCGAGTCACCAGCCTCAGAAATCGCAGGTTAACAGCAGCTCAGATTAGATACCAGGCCAATGCCACACAGAGTTCTAGCAGCAGACACATCTCTACAATAACTGTTAAGAGGAGACTTTGTGCAGCAGGCCTTCATGGTAAAATAGCTGCTAGGAAACCACTGCTAAGGACAGGCAACAAGCAGAAGAGACTTGTTTGGGCTAAAGAACACAAGGAATGGACATTAGACCAGTGGAAATCTGTGCTTTGGTCTGATGAGTCCAAATTTGAGATCTTTGGTTCCAACTAGAGTTGAGCGACTTTTACTTTTTTAGGATCGAGTCGGGTTTCGCAAAACCCGAGTTTGTCAAAAGTCGGGTCGGGTGAAATCGGCCGATTATTTTGAAAAGTCGGGGGCTGACCGAAACACGAAACCCAATGCAAGTCAATGGGGAATCAGAGTCGGCAGTGAGTGGAGGACAGGAAAACACCTACAGTGCCCATTTTAATTCCAAAAACATCAATTCTTATTTCTTAAGCTTGTCAATTTTAATTTACTTTATAATAATAGTTAGGCATTGAAAACAGGGGGTCATTTGGCTAAAGTTGTGGGGGGGTAGGGCTGGCTCAAGATTTTAGTGGGCCCAGGAAACACAGAATACGTCACAGCGGTGAAGCAGGGAGAGGTAAGTATTTCAACTTTGCAAGTGCTGTGATCCTGAGCAAGCAGGGGGGCCCACTCGTTGGCACTTGGCACTGGCACAGGGCACCTCATAGTACGGCGGTGTGTTTGATGGCAGGTGGCGCCTCCCACTGCCAGAGACACTTTTGCATACTATGAGTGGCCCTGTGCCAGTGACGTCGCCAATGAGTATGCCCCCCACCTGATGAAGGAACCTGCACTTTCATCTGCACCTTCCTCTTTGTCCCGTGTAAGGTGGTATAATATGCGGGAAGGGGAACCTGACTTTCAGCAGGGTCAGATTCAGGCTGTGTAGAGTGCAAGGGGAATGTAGTGGTTTGGGTCAATGTACCAGCAGACTCATCTAGCAGTGGCTGGGCAATGGGCAGGATGAGGAGGAAACACAGATATAGGTCCAAATAATAAAGTAGGCTAAATGCAGTTCAAAATTGGTAACAGGACTAAACAGGCGGCCTAGCTTTGTTCAATGGAGGATAACTGTAATGAGTGGCGCAGACACGGTTAGTAGGCCCAAATACAAAAGTAGGCTAAAAGCAGTTCAAAATTGGTAACAGGACTAAACAGGCAGCATAGCTAGGTACTGGGGTGGGCTCCTCTGCTGAGTAGCAGACAGTGGTAGTAGGCGCAAAGTATTAACTGGTCGAAATGGAGGCCAGGGCCCCTGTATATTTTTACTATCATCTATCATTTCAACAAATTTGTATTGGCAGTGCCATTGAAAGATTTTAAAGCACAGACTACACAGTGGTGGAGCAGGGAAAGGTAAGTATTGCAAGTGGTAGAGCACTGATCGAGCTGGGGGGGAACACTTTTTCGTGGGCGGCGGTACTGGCACAGGGCCCCTCATATTATGACGGTGTGTCTGACGTTGGTTGTGCACCACCACCGTCAGATACACTTCATTGTACTATGAGGGACCCTGTGCCAGTGCCGTCGCCCAAAAGTGGGCGCACCCACCTGTCCAGGCAAACGGCACTCGCACGGGTGCTTGCGCCAGGTGGTGACCACTGCCCTGTCGGGGGAGTCAGCCCATTTAGGGAGGTATAAAAATGGCCTATAGTGGACATTCAGCAGCTGCAAATGGCGGAATTAGAGAAGTCAGTAAGAAGAGACAAAAAGCAAGACATTTTTCAGGCAAGCTACGTGTCATCAGGAGAAGGTGGGGCAAAATAATTTGAAATCCATGATTGGTTCATTTTAATGAAGGTTAGATTATCAACATTCTGGGTATTCAGTATTGAACCAGCAGCACTGAAGATTCTTTCTGATAGCACACTAGCAGCAGGGCAAGCGAGCTCCTGTAATGCAACACAATGTAAGTGGCAGAAAGTGGCTGGCTGATATACGACAAACTAACAGGACTGCAGTATATCCACTTTGTGAGAATTTGAATCTCACTTTTTTGGGGGGAGACTGAACAAAAATTCAGGCCCAGTGTATATAACAACGCAATCTAAGTGGCAGAAAGTGGCTGGCTGACATATGACAAACTAACAGGACTGCAGTATATCCACTTTGTGAGAATTTGAATCTCACTTTTTTGGGGGGAGACTGAACCAAAACTCAGGCCCAGTGCATAAAACAACACAATGTAAGTGGCAGAAAGTGGCTGGAAGATATATGAAAAAATACAAGGACTGTAGTACAATTTCAATCTCCCTACAATGATATCAGGAAAAGTATGGCAGCAATAAAAAGGACTGCTGCACACAAAAATGTGGACAAATAAACAAGATAACTGTGTAGAAAGGAGCAACAGGATTTTGGCTTTTAAAAAAGCAGTTGGTTTGCACAGCGGCATGCAAACAGCAATGCAGCTATCAGGGAGCCTTATAAGGCAGCCTAATAAGCTACAGAGCTGATGCACAAAAATATAAACTCCACTGTCCCTGCAAACAAATGGTGGTAGTGGACAGTGGAAATCGCTACAGCACAAGCAGTTTCGGGGCTTAATCTTCCCTCCCTAACTATATCCCTTCTTCTGATGAAGCTGCGGCAACCGCTCCCTATGCTACGATCGGCAGAAGTAAGATGGCGGTCGGCGTGCATGCCCCTTTACAGCCCCTGTGATGCCGCAGAAAACAAGCCAATCACTGTCATGCCCTTCTCTAAGATGGTGGGGACCGAGACCTATGTCATCACGCTGCCCACACTCTGCGTCCTCCTTCATTGGCTGAAAAATGGTGCTGAAAGCATCATACGAAACGCGACTTTGGCGCAAAGATCGCCGACCTCATGGCCGATCCCACACTAGGATCGGGTTTCATGAAACCCGACTTTGCCGAAAGTCGGCGATTTTTTAATTTGTCTGATCCGTTTCGCTCAACCCTAGTTCCAACCACTGTGTCTTTGTGCGATGCAGAAAAGGTGAATGGATGGACTGTACATACCTGGTTCCCACCCTGAAGCATGAAGGAGGAGGTATTATGGTGTGGGGGTGCTTTGCTGGTGACGCTGTTGGGGTTTTATTCAAAATTGAAGGCATACTGAACCAGCATGGCTTCCACAGCATCTTGCAGCGGCATGTTATTCCATCCGGTTTGCGTTTAGTTGGACCATCATTTATTTTTCAACAGGACAATGACCCCAAACATACCTCCAGGCTGTGATGGGGTGCTACACCAGATAACCTGGCCTCCACAGTCACCAGACACCTGAATCCAATCGAGATGGTTCGGGGTGAGCTGGACCGCAGAGTGAAGGCAAAAGGGCCAACAAGTGCTAAGCATCTCTGGGAACTCCTTCAAGATTGTTGGAAGACCATTTCCGGTGACTACTTCTTGAAGCTCATCAAGAGAATGCCAAGAGTGTGCAAAGCAGTCATCAAAGCAAAAGTTGGCTACTCTGAAGAACCTAGAATATAAGACATATTTACAGTTGTTTCACACTTTTTTGTTAAGCATATAATTCCACATGTGTTAATTCATAGTTTTGATGCCTTCAGTGAGAATTTACAATTTTCATAGCCATTAAAATACAGAAAAATCTTTAAATGAGAAGATGTGTCCTATCTTTTGGTCTGTACTGTATATATATATATATATATATATATATATATATATATATATATATACATCTGAAATGTCCAATGTACAGCTTCTAAATGATTCTCTTGACACACTGTAATTCAGTACCATATAGAACATTTAATGATTTAATGTAGAATGTTACATATAGGAGGGGAGGCAATGTTCATACTTTCATCATTAGGCTGTGTGCACACGTTGCAGATTTTTTGCGTTTTTCACGTTTTTCGCTATAAAACGCTATAAAAACGCTATAAAAACGTGAAAAAATGCATACATTATGCATCCCATCATTTAGAATGCATTCCGCAATTTTTTTGCACATGATGCGTTTTTTTCCGTGAAAAAAAACACATCGCGGTAAAAAACGCAGCATGTTCATTATTTGCGGATTTCTTGCAGAAAATGTCCTGTTTTGCTCACGAAATTTTTGCAAGAAATCCTGAACATGTGCACATAGGCTTAATGTAGTGTTTGTGCAAATATATGAATTATTGAGCATTTTAAAGATTTATGACCACCACATCTGTGAGCACAGTTATTATAATCCATTAAATATATTTCACAATCTGTACCTTACCTGGTATAATCACAAGTTTTGCATTTATAAATATTCTTCTACCTTTGCTTCTCACAAGGCAAATGAATTACAGCAAATTCATTTGAAAGCTTTATGTGATCTTGTCCGGATGCCAGAAATGATAAATCTAAATCTGTTGCAACACAAAATACTGCCGGCATTACTACCACTAATTTATAAAATCATACTTGTGTAAACACAAAAGTCACACACCCTTTAAACTAGAGGTAGCCAAAAAAGTTTAACTGGCTTTGGCACGGGTGTGTATTACATTTTCGAGTATTCAGATTCTAAATCATGCATTGGTTAGATTTCAAATAATTTATTTCAGAAACGATAGGAAAATTATTTTTGATATCCAATAAATGATGCAAAGGTTCTGTTGCTTTAGCTGCATTTTTTTATTTGAAAAGACTGCAATTATTAGATGGTTATTATAATCATGAAGCTTTTATTTTTCTCAACCTAGACTCATTTTTGGCCCTTAAGAATTCATCAGGGACATACAAAAAATATGTTCTAAGAACTTCCCTTCTTCCTCTCCAAATTCACCTCATACGTCCTTATATATGAGCCCTCCTTACAGATTGCTTAGCATCTTAACATAACATATGTCGAAAGTTTGTCATCAAAGTGGTCTGTTCCACTGTGCAGACCTAGTGGATTATTGTGTCAAATTCCCTCACAAAGTCCACTTTGCCTAGATCATACATCTTACACAGTATTCAGAGGCCTGCAACTTTCTACATGTACCACATTTGAACGCATGTGTCGAGCTAGCATATCCACAAGGGATATTCTATTGAACCCCAAACTGGAACCTCATACCAGTCAAAAATACATGAATAAATTGGAGGAATTTCCTGATTTATGAAATACAGTTGTGGTCAAAAGTTTACATACCCTGGCAGAATTTTAGCTTTCTTGGACTTTTTCAGAGAATATGAATCATAACACCAAAACCTTTTCTACACTCATGGTTAGTGAAGCCAGTTATTGTCAAATTATTGTGTTTTTTCTTTTTAAATCATAATGACAACCCAAAACATCCAAATGACCCTGACCAAAAGTTCACATACCCTGGTGATTTTGGCCTGATAACATGCACAGACGTTGCACAAATGGGTTTCAATGGCTACTAAAGGTAACATCCTCACCTGTGACCTGTTTGTTTGTAATCAGTGCGTGTGTCTGGGATCCTGACAGACTCTTGCATCTTTCATCCAGCCATTGACATTTCTGGATTGTGAGTCATGGGGAAAGCAAAAGAATTGTCAATGGATGTATGGGAAAAGGTAATTTAACTGTATTAAACAGGAAAGGGATACAAAAAGATATCCAAGGAACTGATAATACCAGTGAGCAGCATTCAAACTGTGATTAAGAAATGGAAAATCACGGGCTCTGTAAAAACACAACCACAGTAAGGTAGACTAACAAAATTTTCATCCACAACTCCAAGCTGAAATACTGGATTCTCTGAAAACCAGCAGTGTGGCTGTTTGTTACAAGATTCACAATAATGAAGAACTTGAAGAAAAATGGGCTGCATGGTCGAGTTGCCAGATAAGTGATTAAAGTTTGCTCAAATTTTAATTTTCTTATTTTTATGACATTCCTAAAATAAAATATACTATTCTCCATAATACATATGAATGTAAATTTATTTCAGATATTTTTCACATAGTAATTATTGCCAGATTTTAGTAAGTATCAAAATGTATCAGAAAGTGCCATAGAGCATATGCATTGGTAGTTCAGATTCCCATTCAGACATTAATTAAGCAAAAAAGTAGTCAAAATCTCCAAAAGTGTCTCTATACGTTTCCCCATTTTTTGTATGACATGCATACTTTCCAGCATAAGACATTATATGAGACTTAAGAATTCTTGTCTTTAAAAGCATATATGCTGATGTTTTGGGACATACAGTTGTGCTTAAAAGTTTACATACCCCGGCAGAATTTTAGCTTTCTTGTCCATATTCAGGGAATATGAATGATAACACCAAAACTTTTTCTCCACTCATGGTTAGTGGTTGGGTGAAGCCATTTATTGTCATACTACTGTGTTTTCTTTTTAAATCATAATGACAACCCAAAACATCCAAATGACCCTAATCAAAAGTTTACATATCCTCGTGATTTTCGCCTGATAACATGCACAAAATTTGGCACAAATGGGTTTGAGTGGCTACTTAAAGTAACATCCTCACCTGTGACCTGTTTGCTTGAAATCAGTGTGTGTGTGTACATAAAAGCTGAGTGAGTTTCTGGGATCCAGATGGACTCTTGCATCTTTCATCCAGCCACTGACATTTCTGGATTGTGAGTCATGGGGAAAGCTAAAGAATTATCAATGGATCTATGGAAAAGGTTGTTGAACTGTGTAAAACGGGAAAGAGATACAAAATGATACCCAAGGAATTGATTATGCTAGTCAGCAGTGGTCAAACTGTGATTAACAAATTGAAAGTCATGGGCTCTGTAAAAAAAAAAATTGGTCAGGTAGACCAACATAAATGGAAAAAAACACAAATAACATCAGCTGAAATACAGGACTGTCTGAAAACTAGCGTTGTGGCTGTTTCAAGATGCACAATAAGGAGGCACTTGAAGAAAAATTGACTGCATGGTCGAGTTGCCAGAAGAAAGCCATTACTTTGCAAATACCGCAAAGCATCTTGCCTACAATACAAAAAACAGCACAGAGACAAGCCTCAAAACTTCTTGAACAAGGTAATTTGGAGTGATGAGACCAAAATTGAACTTTTTGTCCACAACCATAAACATTACATTTGGAGAGAGGTCAACAAGGTCTATGATGAAAGGAACACCATTCCTACTGTGAAGCATGGAGGTGGATTGCTGATGTTTTGGGGATGTGTGAGCTACAAAGGCACAGGAAACTTGGTCAAAGTTGAAGGAAAGATGAATGGAGCACGTTATCAGCAAATACTGGAGGCAAATTTGCAATCATCGGCCTTGAAGCTGCACATGGGACATACTTGGATGTTTCAACATGACAACCATCCAAAACACAAGGCCAAGTCGACCTGTCATTGGCTACAGCAGAACAAAGTGAAGGTTTTGAAGTGGCCATCTCAGTTTCCTGACCTGAATATCATTCGGTCACTCTAGAGAGATCTCAAGCGCGTAGTTCATGCTAGACAGCCCAGAAATTTACAGTAACTGCAGGCTTTTTGTCAAGAAGAGTGGGCAGCTTCACCATCTGAGAAAATAATGAACCACATGCCCAACTGCCGCAAAAGACTTCAAGCTGTGGTTGATGTTAGGGGGGACAATACATTGTATTAAGAAATGGGGTATGTGAACTTTTGATCAGGGTCATTTGGATGTTTTCATTTGTCATTATGATTTAAAAAGAGAAAACACAATAGTTTGCAAATAAATGGGTTCACCAACCACTAACCACGAGTGGAGAAAAGGTTTTGTGTTATCATTCATATTCGTTGAAAAAAGGCCAAGAAAGCAAAAATTCTGCCGGGGTATGTACAATTTTGAGCACAACTGTATGTAGCTTAATATGACGGGCAAGACTTTCATCTACCAATGCAAATTGCTTATGCAGTAGTACCACGTACCTGAATTTCTTCATAAACTTAACTTCTCATACCTTATGTTTGGCCCTGTTAAAGTAAAAATATTTATACTTATCTCCTGTACTAGCACCATTCCAGCAGTGTCTGCACTTGCATTCCCGGGGCTCACATGAGGTTGCTATGTCACATGAGCCCTGTGCCCAATCAGCATTTGCATCACTGTCCCCTCCTTTGGACAAATTGAACATCAAGAGGCAGTCAGAGAGCAGCCACGTTTCTGGCTTCCTGCTAATGTTGAATATGTTCCAAGGCGAGGACAGTGAAAGTGAAGCCATTCAAACATGAATTTAACCATTTTTGTATGAAGTCATAGTCCTTACCTTAGATATCCTTGACTTAAATATCCCAACTAGACCCAGACCATATTTCTCCAATTTACTTTCTCCCACTAAGAAACATTAGAGATGAGCGGATCTAATAAAATTTGATTGCACCAATTTGCACTGATTTTACTGAGAAGGAATGTGAGAGCTGCAAGGCATTATGGCAAAGCTCTGTCAATCGTACTTAACGTCATATCAGCCTTTGTAACTGATGCACTCTTCTGTGTAAATTGGTGGGAAGCATTTTTTGGTCATTTGTGCAAATCACTAATTTATCAGTTTCCCCAGGAAATGCGAATTTCATAAAATTCAACAGAAATTTGATTCACTTTAAACTGATTCCATCATCTCTAGTAGGAAAGTGTTACTTATGCCATCAAAGCTCACATGTTCAAATCTCATAAAAATACAAAAAATAATTACAGAAAAAGTCAAAATAATTTTAGAAAAAATATTTTTTACTTTACTATTTAAAATGTTTATTATAGAAAAATACTATAGATTAAAGACTACTACTATACATTAATTTGTAATTTGTCCTGTACAAAGAGCACAAATTACTGTTAGCTAATAAGCTAAGTAATAAAAAAAAGTCAATGCGCACTGAAATTGTGCCAAATAAAATTAAAAGATATATGAATTACATAAAAAGGTAATGGAAAAAATAAGAATAATTTTATCTTTTTAGGGTTCAAAATAATGCACATTTTTAAAGGCCCTTTCACAAGGGCTAATATTTGTAAAACATATGCATAATGGTTCCATTAGCATGACAATATGAATGATGGTGACAAAAATGATCATAATACCAAAAATGTTGTTCCTACATTAAGTAATACTGATTTGCGTTCATGAAAACATCTCAAATTTGATTAAAATTTAGAAATATTAGCGATTTTCAAATTGACTTTATATCAATCAGTTTATTTTGCAAGGATGTTAAAGGTGTAAAACTTTAGCAGTAAATTTTCAGTTTTTATGTAAATGAACAAGCCCTATTTCTTACCGGACTTACTCAGATTTGAGGTTACTTTGGGGGCTCATGTTACATAAACCCCTCAAATAAGACCCCTTTATAAAAACTGCACTCTTCAAACAAATTACATTTATATTTGGTTCTTCAAAGGAGTAAATGCAAAGAGGAATGAAAAGAATTATAAATACCGTAACATGTTTTCCAATAAAATGTTGTTTTAGCCCCAAAAGTTAATCTTCACAAAAGTTGTGTCATGTTTGGAAGTATAGTGAAATACAGTATATCGTGGCACTGCTGTGTCGGTGCTCAAGAAAGGTTTCCCACACCAGTAAGCAGAATAAATAAATAACTTGGCACTCAACAGATAATTAGTGATGAAATTGAAAAAAGGGTATTTATTACTTGGATTGCAGTCCAATTTAAACGTTTCGGTCAGACATTTGACCTTCTTCAGTAAGCTGCGTTACAAGTGTATAACAAAATAACAATAAGTATATAAAGGTAATAACAAATATATTAGGTGAGATACTCTACATCCTCCCTATAGGCAGGGATACCTTCTTTCTTCCCCCCCCCCTTTTTTTTTCTTTTTCTTTTTCTTTTTTTGCTCCCATACTTACCCTTATTTTATGTATTTACATAATAGACTACCTCCTAAAGTTTCACCAGCAAATCTGAATATTAGATGCTGACGCCAATCTTTGACAGGTTAGTTTACTGTCATTGCTCCCTTACATCTATCTTACATATTACATAACCATCTTCCGTGATGACATACGGTATCCGTTTCACTATATAGGTCCGTATAATACCGCAACATAGGACCCCCTTTTTTTGACATCTAATGATAACTTACATCTACCGTGATACAAGCAGTCGGGTATGTAAAAAATGTTACCTCCCCCCCTTCCTTACCTCTCCTACCTTCCATTCCATCACATATCACATAAAGATTGTGAGATTTACCTTATTTTGTTACTTTTGTTATTACCTTTATATACTTATTGTTATTTTGTTATATACTTGTAACGCAGCTTACTGAAAAAGGTCAAATGTCTGACCGAAACGTTTAAATTGGACTGCAATCCAGGTAATAAATACCCTTTTTTCAATTTCATCACTAATTATCTGTTGAGTGCCAAGTTATTTATTTATTATGTTTGGAAGTATGGCATTCCTCAACAGGGAAATAATATTATTTGATTTTTTAAGCACAAATGTGACAGAATTTGACTGGGGAAGTCATGTCACAGTTGCATAGTACCTGAGGTGCCAAATCAGCAACTGACCAACAACAGGCCCATTTTGGAAGCTACATCTCATTAGGAATTCATATAGTAGATTAGTTAACATTTTAAACCCACAGATGTTTTACAGAATTTTATAACAGTGTAATGTGAAATAGAAAAATTACATATTTCCCCACTAAACTTTTGTTTAAGCTGCATATTTTTCATGCTTGCAAAGGGTAATTAATAGGTGAAAGTGGTAACCACAATCTTGAATTTTTTCCTTAATGACATTATACCCTCACCTACTGTATTCTCACCCATCCCTTGTAGATTGTGAGCCCTCGCGGGCAGGGTCCTCATTCCTCCTGTACCAGTTATGACTTGTATTGTTTAAAATTATTGTACTTGTTTTCATTATATATACCCCTCCTCACATGTAAAGCGCCATGGAATAAATGGCGCTATAACAATAAATAATAATAATAATAATATCCATTCAGACTCCTGTTTGGGAAGACAACTAGATCAGAAGAGAAGGATCACTATTTGATTTTTGAAATGCTAATTTCTCTTGAATAGATTGCAGAGTCACTGAGGTGCCAAAACATCAGAAACCCATTATATGTGACTCAATTTTTTAAACTCAACCCCCAAAAGGAAATCACCTAGCAGTGTAGTGAGCATTTTGAACCTACCACTTTTCAAAAAATGTATACAATTAGTCCATTATAGTTAAAATTATTTTTTTTCTAGTGAAATCGTGTTTTATACTCAAATGTTTAATTTTAACTAGGGTTTATAGGTGATAGGAAAAAATGAAAACCATAATGTGATAAAGTCGTTTTTCCAAAATGTGGCAATTCCCTATATGAGTCAGAAACTACAGTTTGGCCACATGGCCGGACTCAGATGGGATCTGGAGTTTGGAGGAAAGCTTTTCCTAGAATAGTGTGCTGGTGTCATTTCTACAGCTCCCAGATGTGCCAAAACA